>NW_017731595.1:656583-739393 GCF_001890085.2 Hipposideros armiger
TGGATGAGGCAGATCAGTCGCTGGCCTCTGGACGGCCGCTCACAGTGGCTCTTAGCAGTTCACACTGGCTGCCAGCTGCTCACGCTGGCTGCCAGGCCCTCATGTGGGATCTTAACCGGGGCCCTGCTGCTCAGAGCTGGCGTCCCAAGCCAGCTCTTAACCAATGCGCCACTCAGCCGGCCCCACTATCTTCTTTTAAATGTATGCATGTCTCATCAACTAGAATATTAGCTTCCTCAGGGAATATTCTACAGAAGATTTGCTTGTAAAGAAATATATTTGCCCTCTCGGAACTTAACTTCCTGTTGGGTAAGATTAAAAAAAAAATCACCTATGAGGATAACTAAAACCACAGTATGTTTCAAGTGTATAAGCAAAGTTTATTTCCACTTGTTTAAGGAGTAGTTTAAAGAATGAGTTCATCTCTCTATCCTCAGAGCCAAGTCTAGAGCTGGACACACAGCAATGAATATTTCTTGCTGTTAATGGTATTGAGGTAAATAGATGTTTAAAAGCTTCTATGGACAAATAAATTCGGGAAATTCCGGATTAAACAAAGTGAAAAAGACTACCGAGTCTTTAATATGCCAAAGTAATTGTGAATTTCCAAGAGGGTGATACAGTACATTTGATTAGACAGCCCTTTGAAATTGTGGCATAGCTCATAGGGCTTGCATTCAGTAACACACTTTGGGAACTTCTGGCAAAAACACGAAATGCTTTAATGATGATAAATGTTTACTAAGGCTACATGTGGGGGGAGGCTCTAGATTTCATAGAATCCCACTGTATTCATTTGCCATTGCGGCTGTAACAAATTACCACAATTTAGTAGTTTAAAACAACACAGATTTATTATATTGTAGTTCTAGAAATTGAAAGTTCACCATAGGTCAGCCAGGTTTTGTTCCTTCTGGACATTGTAAGGGACAATCTGTTCCCTTGCCTTTTGCAGCTCTTAGAGGCTGCCCAAATTCCTTGGCTTGTGGCCCTATATCACTCTGACCTCTGCTTCTGTCACCACGTCTCCTACCCTTGACTCTTCTACCTCTATCCCTACACACACCCCTGTGACTATATGGGGTCCACCCAGATGATGCAGGACAGGCTCTCCATCTCAAGATCCTTACCTTAATCACATCTGAAAAGACCCTTTTGCCATGTAATGTTGTATTCACAGGTTCCAGGATTAGGATGTGGACATCTCTGGGACTATTGTTCAGCCTCCCACACCCATATTCTATTTTCCAGAACCCTAAAGGGCAGCCAGTAAGTATTTGCTGAATATTGTTGATAGATTGAAGTCAGTGGATTTAGTAAAGCTCCTTGAATAATACTGGTGAAGGAGAAGTGGACTTCTGATATTATCATTGCAGTAGGCTTTGCAGGAATTTTCAAGAGTATAGGTTTCTTTAGAGAGATCTTTCCGATGTGAATAATGTTACGAAACGATAACTGAGCAGAGGCAGAATGCATTTCTGCAGAAACACACATTCCCTCGATAATCACTCTGCATGTCTGCATGCTGACCCCGCTCCAGACCTGTGTTGGGATTGTTTTGTTGTGGCCAGACTTTGAGTGGGAGGGAAGTGGAGGTTGGCAGAGCTGAGTGGGAAAAGGCCAGAGTGGAAGGAGCAGAGAAGGAATTAGCCAGAGCTGATGGAGAGATGGCTTTTGAGATGATTCCCTTTAGAAGATGAGGTGGCTGATGAGACACCCACTCTGCCACTTCTCTGAGATAGAACAGTAAGTAAAATTAGTCAGACACAAAAGGCAGACTTCTTCATTTCCTTAGAAGGTCATGTCCAATGTGTCTGGCTTCTTGTTTTACTTACCAATGTTTGTTTTGTTTTTATTCTTTATAAAATAAATTTTATTTTGATATTTATTATAGAAAATAAAAATTACTTACTCTAATAGTCAAAGATGGTCACTGTAACATTTTGGTGTATTTTCTTCCAATTTTTTTTGTCTTTCTATATTGTTACATTACAGAATCAGGACTATAATCTAGCTATACTTTTATACCTTACTTAGGTTCACTCTACTGGGAACGTTTTCTTATCGCATTAAGTATTCTTAAAACATCATTGTGTACTGACTGTGTAATACTGCACTTTGGGATGTACAGCTGTGGTTGAATATTTCATGCTTCCTCCTAGAATGAATGATGCAGTCGTAAACAGGCTTGCATTTCATCTTTTGCCACCTTCTTAATTGCTTCTATGTGATGGTAGTTGCAATCAAAAGGGCACGAACATTTTTAGAGTTCTTAGGCATGGCCAGTGGTATTAGTTTATACTCCTACTGGCAGTGTATGAGAGTGTCTGTCTCTCCTCACACTCAGCAGCATTAAGCATTAATCATTTAAAAAATGTCTTTGAATGCTTATTGGACATTTATAGTAACTCTTTTGTAACTTGTTGATCCATGGTCATTGCCCATTTATCCACTGAGATGTTAATATTTTGCTTATGAGCTATCTATTAAAAAATTCTTTGTATGTCATATCCCTGGAAATTATTTTTCTAGTTTGATGTTGGCCTTTTGAGTATTGTGCTATCTGAGATGTGAATTTTTTCATGCAGGCAAATCTATATATTACTTTCTAATGTATTCTACTACTTCTATGTTCAGAAAGTCTTTGGTTGGCCCAATGTCTGATAAATAACCACCTATATTTTTCATAATCCTTTATAATTTTATTTCTTAATTTAATATGTAGTCCATCTGTAATTTGGTTTGACATATTGTTTGAGGTAGACGTATAATTTTTCACTATTCAAGTAGTGACTCCAACACCATTTATTGAATAATCCCTTTTATCTTCATTTAGTTGTAGTTAAATCTGTCTTTAATTATACAAGTATATCCATGCGTGTTTCTCTGTCTGGGCTCTCTATTCTCTTTTTGAACTGTTTGTTGATTATTGCCACAGAACCATATTTTGAATAGCACATTTTCATTTCTGATATGGCAAGCCTTAACCCCTTCATTATTCTGTGTTTTAAGTGTACTTGAGCAATTATCATCTGAGCATTCTTCAAGGTGGATGTTGGAATTAATTTTTACTTAAAAATATCCTGATGTATATTCTGCATAGGATTAATGTATAAACTATAAATTATCTTGGAAGAGTTTGCATCTTTATAATTTTCAATCCTTTCATAATATGCCTCTGCTTTTTGAAGTCTTATTTGATGTGATGGAAAGATTGTTTCTTCATACAAGTCCTAAGTATTTTTAAGGCTATTCCTAGGTATTATGTACTTTTCATTTAATCATATTTGGGGCATTTTTTTATTGTTTTTTAATTGGTGGTTACTGTTATATGAACACTTGATTTTTTTATTTTGTTTTTAATTCTATTTATTAATGATCATCACTTTTCACTTAGCTCTCCTGAATTTTCTTAGTAAACAATCATAACAAATAATGATTCTATTACTTGTCTAAAGAGCATACCAGAATTATGTCTTACAGCATTAGCAAGAATTTCCACAGCAATGTTTTATTTACTTAGTGATATTCTAGTCTAATGTTCTTTCTGATTTTAACAGCTACAATAGGTTTTTCCAACCATGTTAAAGAAATTTTGCTGCATTCCTAATAGACTGCGAGTGTTTTTTTAATCAAAGAAGCATTTTGAAATGTTATAAAATGATTTTTGATTATCTTGGTACATTATCAACTATGAGAACATAAAATGGAAGCCAGAGTATAGGAGTTATGGCCAGAAAGACCTGGGCTCAAATTACCCCTCTTCCTCTTAGAATTGTATAACATTGAACGAGTTATTTGTCGTCTTCCAATTTCAGTTTCTTATGCTGTAATATGAGGAAAATAATATAAGGATATTGTGGGTACCCAATGAGAATTGTCCTGCAATTCACCAGATTTGGTACAACACAGTATCATATTTTTTAAAAAAGAAATATTATGTAATTTTTGCCTTTGATACCATAATCACAGATTTCCTAATAGTTAATCATTTTTTTATTCTTGGAGTAAAGCCTACTTGGTCATGATGATATGTTTTCTTAACTCACTGCTGTATTCAATATTTGTTTCAGATTATTGCATCAATTTTCATAATAATTTGGTCTTCAGATGAATATTTATGCTGTCTTGTTAGTTTTGACATCAAAATTATTTTAACTTCATGTAATGATTGGGAAATTTTTATGTTTTTTCTGTACTCTGGTCCTATAAGAAATATGTTTTCCTTGAGAATTGGAGACTAGTTTCTTGTGGAATTTTCTGTTCTTGGATTATTTTTTTGAGCCAGATGATGCTTTTACAACTTTTTAAGATTTTGTTGTTGTTGTTTGTTTTCTTCAATCATTTGGTCTATTCAGTGTGTCTCTTTCCACTTGTGTCAATTTTGGTAATTGGTGTTATATCTAAAAATTATCCCTTTGTTAATATTTTTTAAATACTAAACATGGAGTTGAACAGTATTCTCTTATAATGTCTAAGATCTTTAGATATGTGCTCTCTTTTTTTCTTAGTTTATTTTATAATTCTGTGGTTTATTTGACTTATTTTTAAGAACTACTTCTTGGATTTATTTATCCTGTTTTTGTGCCCCTTACTCCTGTAACATAATCTCCTAATGTTTAGATCTTAGATTTTTTTACACTTTTGACTCTGCCACCTCAAAAGCAATCATTGGTCATCAGCGACCATTATTGAGCCGCCTCAAAGGCCACCCTTAAGAGAGCAGTTGGTGTCTATTTTTATCCTGAGGCTGTGAACTATTGCAAACTGTGCTGCCTGGGTTCACATCCGAGCTCCACCGCTGACAACCTGTGTAAGCTCCAACAAGTTTACTTAAACTTTCTATGCCACGGCTTCCTCCTCTGAGTGTGAGGATATGAAGCTCTGTGAACAGTACCTGGCATGTAGGAAGTAGCTTTTAGCTACTGTCATTATTACATTTAAGAATAAACACTATGGTTCTTCTCAAGGTTACAGTGTAGAGATATAGTTGTGAATGGAAAACTCGAAGACAAATTGAACATTAGAGCATTTTTATTCGGAATGCTTGGAGGGGTGTCCAGCCTTTGGAAAAAAACCAAAAAGCAAAAAACAGTCATTCTGAATAAAAGATATAGCAGGTATTTAAAGGGGAAAAAAAACAGACCATGAAGTTACAGTTAATCTGTTTGAAATTCTCACTGGTGGAAAAACAGCAGTTGCTCATATGCTATCGCATCTGTGTGGGCCCTCACATACCTGCTGATATCTATATTCCAAAAGTCCGAGATAAAGTGTTTTCTTGAGGGAGCCAGCAACTTACTGGAATGGGGCTCAAGACTTTTTTTTTATTTGAGGGCTTAGTGTTAGATAGGATGTTTCTGTTTGGAGAGGCTTCTCTAATGATGCAAAGTGTTTTGGTTTTTTTCCTTCTGTCTGGTATGTCAAGGGCATACCTAACCATAATGGCAACAGGCAAGGTATAGTTTTGCTTTTTCACAGTTGTCATGTAGGCAAGTGAGGTGAAAAATTATAAACAAGTGATTCAAGTATAGATGTGGATCAGACTGTGCTTTATATGTATTGCCTCTGTTTATTCAATGATATTCTCTCTCGGAGTGCTGTGCTTCCTAGCATACTTTGTCAACCTCTGCTACTTGTAACATTTTCCTGTACCTCCCCAAAGGGAGAGGCATCTGTCAGTGTGTCTCCACTGCTTCAGGATAAAGTTCAAACTCCACAGCAGGGCACAGAGGGCCTCTCCAGGTCCCGCTCCTACTACCGTTCTTCATGGAGCCCCACCATGTTAATCATTGTAGCGGGCAGAAGTCTAAGGTGGCCCCCAACGTCCCCACCCCATGCTGCATGGCCTGTATAATCCCCTCTCTTTGCTGTGCACCGGGCCTACAAATATAATGGGACTGTCATTCTCTTGACTGCTTTCCCTAAGACTCCATCTCAGCAGAATAAAGAGAGAGACACTCCTGTTGATCTCCAAGCAGCAGACTGTCATATTGTGGAGAGGGCCATGTGTCAGGGGATGGTAGGGGGCCTTTAGGAGCTGAGAAAGGGGGCTTTCCTGCTGGTAGCCAGCAGGAAAATGTGGACCTCAGTCTCGAAATGCAAAGAACTGAATTTCACCAACAATGAGTGATCTTGGAAGGGGACCCCAAGCCTCAGATGAGCTTGCAACCCCAGCCAACACTTGGTTTTAGCCTGGTGAGATCCTGAGCAAAGAATCGAACTAACCTGACCCATTGGATTGACCCATGGAAACTGTTAGATAATAAATTTTGTTGTTGTTTTAAGCTGCTAAGTTTGTGGTAATTATTTCTGCAGCAATAGAAAAATCATGCAGTCAGGTTTGGTCTTCTTCTATTCTCTTATCACCATTCACCTGTTTTTCTTAGTACAATTGCATTCCATATGTTTCTATCCAGGGCTCTGTTATCATCCCTTTAGACTCCCAGACTTGTCATCCTGTTGTACATGAAAGAAAATTAGTCTTTATTCTTAAATCATACTCTATATTTGGCCGTTGTTTCCTTGGATTATTTTTATTCATACAACTACTATCAGGCTTTATATTCTGTTAAATAAATAAGTACAAACCTTTATAAATTAATTATTTTGCATTCTTCAAAACTCAACATATCCGAATACACATCTGAAAGAGTGAATTCATTATCAAATTTAAACTGGGTCTTGGAACAAGCATGAATTAAGCTGTGTGAGAGCTACAATGGCTCCTGGGAGGGTGGTCTCTAATGGTAGGATATGAGGATTCCTCGTTGGCCCTGTCAAGGTATTGTTTTTTATCAATAATTTTAGTGAGGATATAGATTATGTATCCATGTTGTGGTTGACACAAAGCTTAGAAGCATAGCTTTTATATGTTGAGAAACAAAATTAGGATCCAAAGAGATCATTTCAGGTTGGAATGATGGGCCAACTCTAACAAGATTAACTATAATTGAATAGATGCAAAAGCCTATAGTTAAGTAAAAAATCAATCTAGAAACTAAGGATGGGGTGAGACAGACAGCATATGCAAAAATATTTACTTAGTTGTTTACAAGCTAATATAAATCAGTGGTATGTTGCGCCTTGTAGTAGAGCTTATTTGAATCATGAAGTTAATTTTAGACTGTTGTGTCTAGAACAAGAAGAATAGTGTTCCTCTGTTCCCTGTAGGTTATACCACTCCTGGAGGGTTGGCTACTGCCTTTCATAGGGTCGTAGACAAACTGGAATTTCTCCATTGGGCAGGGACCTGATGGGTGGGAAGATCTGAGATCACGTAGAATATTGTGGAATAATCTGAACTGTGGATATTTTGCCTTTGGAAGAGAAGGTATCTAAGGATTAGACTTCCTTTCCATGACTTTGGTGAATAGAAATTATAGGGAAATAGGTTTTTGCTTATATTAAAGAGGTAATTACTAACTTGTACTTTAAAGCAAAATAAGCTTGACTGCCTTTGGGAGTTATTAAGCCCACTGTGATATACAAATAGAGGTTTGGATGAAGGAAAGCAGATTTATGAAGAAGTCTTTTGCATGCATTGTCACAATGAGATAATGATGGACCAAAAGACACCGACACAGGTAGTTAGAGGCGAGAAAGTTTGATCGAAGGTAAAGACCACAGAAACTTATATATATGGTTTTGTAAAGTAGAAGGAAATACAGCATGATCCCAGGCAGGATTAAATCCCCCAGGTTGCCCAGAGTTCTCCACAGGCGGACATCTACTCCTAAATTAGGCCACTTGTGTGGAATGCAGATTCCTCTAGGTGTGAGTAGGTGCTGTGAGTGCCCCATTCAGATGCCCTTAGCCGGGCTAAGCACCCATCCTCCAGCTGCCAGCTTCTCACATCTACACCCTGCCCTGTAGAATTGCTCTTTTTTTTGAAAGATTTTTATTGGGGAATTTGGGGATGGGAACAGTACTGGGGAATTGGGGGGAGAGGAACAGAAAAGTTGCTGTCATTTTGTTCTTCAGTCTAGCTGTGGATGACGTTGCTTCAGTGGCCCAAGTTGGCACCATCATTGCGCTCTTCCCAGGAGAGGCACTTCAGTCTCCGGCTTCTGGACCGCCGCTCACTGCGGCTGCTGGCCACCTATGGTAGCCCGTGGCAAACCACTGCCGCAGGGGCTGCATCCTACGCCGTCGCCAGCGACTCACAGCAGCCCAGATCCAGGTTGAGCTGTTGTTCAACATCTTAGCTGTAGAGGGCAGTGTCACTGGCCCTCATATGTGGGATCCGAACCAGGGCCCTCTGGCATCCCAAACCAGTTCTTAACCATCGCACCACTTGGCCGGCCCTAGAATTGCTCTTGACTGATGACATCTGCCTCATCCAAAGAAGCCTGGAAGGTTACAGCCCCTGTGCCTTGGGGCAGCCATTAACCAATGGCTGGCCAATGCAGAGGTACAACAGCTCAATCCCCTTGTCCCTGTGCAGGACAACTCTGAGGTGTCATTTACACTCTAGCTCCTGCTGGGATCAGGCTAGACTTCCCCTGACACACATCTTTGCTGTCTTTCCCCCTGCCCTGTCATGTTTCCCTTACTCCCTCATACACTTCTCCTAAGAGCCCTGACTTGCACAGCAATTGTCATCTTAGACTTTGCATCTAAGGATCCTTATGTAAGACGCTGCATTTGCATCTCTTTTGGGAATTTATAGCCTCTTGCCCCTCTGAATACAAGAGCTTCTGCCTTTTTATGTAGCCTCTTACCCAGTGCTAAGAACTGGGCCAAATATCACTCCTCTATGTTTATATTCTGGGGCTGAGTAAAGAGAAGGTCGTTTTGCCAGAAGCATCGCCAGCAGGCTCAGGCTTTCTGCGTCTGAGGACGTCTCCAACAACACTGGAAGAGGTGCCTTCCCAGAGCTCTGCCCGTTCCATCAATGATTCTATAGTTCTTATAATGTCACTTTATCCCTTCAGTGTACAACGTGCAGGCTCGCCCACACACAAACACACACACACACACACACACACACACACACACACTTCTTTTTTGTTCCCTCTCAGACGACGACAGTGCTACCTGACTCTGTTATGGAGATGAAAAGATTGGAGGCTTTGCATATCTAGCAACAGTGTTCCAGGGGTTGTCAGATTAGAGAAACATGAAGATCAGTTGGCATCCATCTCCTTTTCTCTTTTTAATGGCCTTATGTTTCTGCTCCTTTGTTCGCCTCTCCAGACATCCTTCTCATAATGGGCACCTGGCTGATCACCAGCCGTATAAGGTGGCATGTGGGGGAGGGGAAGGAAGAGGTTATGTGGAGAAAAGAGAGCCTGGCGTGGGAGTAGACCGATGTGCCTAATTCCTGGCTCTGGATTTAAGTTGGACAGCCATGTGACCTTCAAGTCACTTAACCTTCCTTAATTTCAATTTCCTCATGGAGAAAATGAATAGAATGTGTTGACAGGCTCATCAAGACCTAGTGAGATGGTGCATGTAAGGGCATCTCAGGAAAGTGTAAAGCCCTTGACATACATGAGATATTATTCAGATACTGTATTAAAATGCAGTCCTGCTCATAAAGAGTTTGCAAAATAGTAGGAGAACTAAGTTATGACTACAAATAAAAACTATTAGAGGTGAAGGTGATCTGTGTCATCAGGGAGGGACACAGTTCTATAGGAGTTCAAAGAAGGGTAAACCCATTTCCCACTGGGAACATTTGTTCTTTGGTCCAAAACATATGTTCATCTTTTTCTTTGTATTTCCTTTCTGGCTTGTGGCATGTAGACAGCAGGACCCTTACATAAATCCAGAGAAATCACAGATGTTACCTCCCCTTTTTTTATGCTTAATGGAGAAAAGGGCCCAGTCCATAGGATTGATGTCGGGACTGAATAATCTCTTTAGAATCAACTTTTGCAATGAGATGTAAGGTTGTCCATTTTCCAGTGGACTTTATGGCACCAGCCATGTAGAAATGTTTCTGTACGTACCCAATTTTACCCTTGATTAGCTGATTCTTTGATCATAATGTGAGCAGGTTCACATTATTATTCTAATACTTAAAGTACCCAAAGCAGCTCGCAGAAGCTGGACAGAGATGGTTAGAAGTACCTGATCTCCCAGGCCACCCAACCCACAACAATGGGTGTTCCAAGGATAGAACTGTGACCTCAAAATCATGTTCCAGGACAGTGCCAGAGCGCCTGAGCCGCACAATGCTTCCTGATCATCAGAATTGTTACTCTTGGCAGCCAGGCTCAGAGTGAAGCTCAAAGACAATAATTGCTCTCATTAATCTAATTTACTCAAGCAGATATACTTTTTAAACATACAAATGAATGTGTGTGTGTGTGTATTTTTAAGAAACCTGACTTGTGAGTTCTGACTCTGTCTTTCTTCGTGGAGTCATGGATCAAAGCTTGTATTGTTGGCTGCTGTGTGTTTAGAAAGGGTGTCCTCTAGTCCCGGAGGCCCAGGCAAAGAACCTAGAACAGTGCCTGCAGTTCTGACCTTCCCCGCCCCCATGGTTGGGCTTTCCTCTCTGTGACTCAGTCTCCTGCCATTATTCTTTCTTCTGTTCTTTTTTTTTTTCCTTAGAAAAACTGTGTAGCTCTTTTGATCTCCTTTGCATATTTCTATTACGAGAAAAGCACAGTCCCCTGTACTTACTCCCAGATATACACTAACATGTTATTCTAATATGATTTCTTTCTCTTCTTTTTCTTCAAATAGGGATTCTATTGTTTTCTGACTCACCCTAGGGTCTATCTAATCCCCTTCTCAGTACATAAGTGTCATGTTTTATTCTCTTCCAATCCTTGCTTTCTCTCACCACTGCTCTTAAGGGCATATTTAATGATTATTGTGTGTATAAGCATTTATGTAGTTCTTTGATTTCTCTAGTCACTTAAGCTGCAATTAATTTCTACTTCTGTGAAAGAGAATTAATTACTGAGGCCTAATAATCTATTCTTCCCAAACAATTTGGAGGGGCTGAGGAGGAGGAGGCCAGCAGAGCATCTGCGTGTGTGCATATTGCTGCGTGCTTTGGTTTCATTCCTGGGCCCACATTACTCATTGTTTCCAATCTTGCTCTTTCAATACTTCGGGGACTGATTTGGTTTTCAGTTTTTGAGTGGTTGTGGCTAGAGCTGGGCTCTGCCTTCTGGCGTTATGAGAATATGGGAAAGCCTCATTCCACTTGGCTCCTTGTAGCCAACACTCCGAGCTCGTATCTTATGCAAGACTGACATAGATGCTAAGCGTTGTGAGAGTTATCAAGTTAGGGAGAGCAGCAGTGTTCATCTCCACATGGGCCTGCTCAGAGGTTTTGGGGTTTCGGTGTGGCTCTGAGTGACCTATTTCTGTCCTTGATCGACTGGAGCTCTTACTGTACTTGGCATAGCTGACCAGAACACCCTCCCTGTTCATCTCTCTACATTTGCTTCCTTTGAACAACCATTTTTTTTTTTAATCTCCTCCTGTGTCCCTCTGCCCAAAGTTCCTGTCTCCTTTGTCTCACCTTGCCTAAGTGGCTCTGTTCGCCAGTGTTCTCATCTTTTCTTCACCTTCCATCTACCCAGTGTTCTAAGTATAGTGTCTGTGGTTCCAAACTTTGTTCTCTCTCCCTCCCCTCTTGTTTTCAAGGTCTTGGCCAGTGAAGTCACCATGCACCTAATCAGCCAAGCTGGAAACCACCAGGTCATTATAGACCTGTTTGCCTCAATAAAAAGTTGGTTTTCAAATGAAAGGTTGCTCCTGTCTAGCACCTTACCTCCATCCCAATCCATAGCTCCTATCCCAGGCCTAGACTTTTCGAACATCCTGAATACATCTATCGGTTTTTTATTTTTTATTTTCTACAAAATAAACTGGAACATGCCACATCCCAGATGATAGGTATCTCTTTGATTGCTGAACACTGCACAATAAAATTCAGATGCCCAGCATGGCAGACACAGCCCTGCAGCAGCTGACCTTGGCTTTCTCTCCTGCTATTGTCTGTCCCTCCCCACTACATGCCAGACACACTAATGTCTTGCTATTTTTACAGGATGCTTTTCTGCCTATGTGCATTTGTTTCTCCCCCAGATTTCCTTCTCATCTTCTCTAGCTGGCAAAGGATCTGTTCTTCTTTCAGAACTACCTGGTAAAGTTTTCTGAGTTTTCTCCTGTTGAAGAAACTGTTCCTCTGTGGGTCAACTGAGTATTATTCTAGTGTCTATCATGACATCTAACCCTGCACTGAGTTTTTTTTTTTTTAAAGAAAGAACGTTTTGCATTTGCAGAATAATTTATAGATGGCAAAGTTTTCCACGGACTTTCTCTCCATGGTGAATTGGAAAAAGCAAAGATATGAAAGGGAGGTTGTGTTCAACCGCACTTTGGTGTTGGTTCTATTTTGGTCATTTTTGATCCCCATATACTGTTATCTACACCTTTAGCAACAAGGAAAGTGTGTCAAACGTCCTGCCACTTAGGAGGATAAGCGTCTGGGCAAAACACTTGGGGAGGATGGCCAGCCAACCCTGTTTTTGAAAGTGATAGCCTTGAATTAAAGACAGAAGGACTCAGGGGAAATCTATATGGACTCTTAGAGCTAAGATTTTTATTTTTTTTTTTGCTGAAAACATTCTTTGTAAAACAGTGAATACCTTTTTTTAAACATAAACTTAAGCTAAGAAGTGCTTGGCCTCTTTTTGTCTTCCTTTTTGTTTTAATCATGGAAGGAGGCCTGCCTGGTTAATCAGTACCCAAAGCAAAGATAACCTGGGAGAAGTTGGCACTAGATAATTTAGACACTAGCTACAGGTTAAAACAGAAGAGAGGGAGAGAAGGTGGACTCAGAAAGCATGTATTGGAGCACCTCAGTAAGCATCTAATCATGGAATTTTAGAGCTTGAAAGGATCTAGCCTCTAATTATAGGCAAGGAATGAGGCTTGGGAAAGTCAAACATGGGTCAGGACCCTCACGTTCATGGCCGTGATCCTTTCCCCCTTCTCATTAATATACATGAAGGTGTTCAGAATGGCTTATGAGGAACAATAACCGAGGGCACACTAACACAGTTGAGTGTGAGTTTAAGCCTTCATGTTGTAAATTAGGTGGATGATAACAGTAATAGAAGCCAAGAACTTTTTACTGTTTTATCTTAGTTTATCCTCACAAAAACCCTTTGAGTTGCTATATTCATTAACTGTTGCTGGTATCACAAATTGCCACAAGCTTGGTGGCTTAAAACCACACAAATGTCTGCTCTTACAGTTCTGGAGGTCAGAGCTCAGGCATGAGGTCCACAGGACTGAAGACAAGATGTCTGCCTGCCTGGTTCCTGCCGGTGCCTCCAAAGGGAGAACCCATGTCCTGTTTTCAGCTCCTGGTGGTCAGCTTCCTTGGCTTATGGTTCCTTCCTTCATCTTCAAATCACATCACTCAAAACTCTTGCATCATTGCCTAACCTTCTCCTCTGCCTCTGATTCCTCCTGCATCCCTCTTATAAGGACCTTTGTGATTATACTGGGCTCACCCAATAATCCAGGATAATCTCCTCATCATGAACTCCTTAACTTAATCACATCTGCAAAATCACTTTCTTCATATAAGGTAATAATATATTCACAGGTTCCAGGAACTAGGACATGGACATATTGGTGTGTGTGGCGGGGGTGTTACTCAGCCTACTACAGAGAAGTCCTATTCTACAGCTGAGGAAACTCAGGCTCAAAGAAATGAAGTAACGTCCCTAGAGTTAGATAGTTATTGAGGGGCAGAGTCATTCATTCTTTCCCACTATCTCTGGAACTGAGTTAGAAGGAATAAAAAATAAATGATATAACTGATCTCAAGATAATTATGATACAGCATTATTACATTTTTTTGACCAAAAATATACTAAGCTCATGATCTGAATTATAAAATATAATCCATCAGTAAGGAAAACAGAGGTTCTAAATCTTTTTTTTAACAAAAAGGATAGCATTCTTAAACATAATTAAAAGAATGAAAAAGGTAATTCTTGGACTACAATGGGCTACCATCCAGAGTTAGTCATTCTGTTAGCTGCTGTGAGCTGACATTTTAATTTTCAAAGCTTCCATCAGCTTTAATACATTTCTAACCATTGGTAGTGGGTGGCCACTCTATATGCGGAATAAAGCTAAAAATGTTTAAACTCGACAGAATTTCCTTTTCATTTTTGAAGTCAGCTATCACATTTCTCCTAACTTCTCTGTTCTCTCAGTTGAATATCTCAAGCTCAAATTCAGATAGCCATTTATATGAAATGGATTTTTGACATCCAAGTGCCTACATTAACTTCCCTTGGAAACTCTAGTTTGTCAAATATGTCTCATAAAATATGGTTTCAAGGACTGAACATGATATTACCATTATAGTTTAATAATACTGAATACAGTTGAGATATTCCCCTCCCTTAATTGAAAAGTAATTTTGTCCTATTGACATGAAATTGATGGAAAGTTGGGTAGACCAGCCCATTTCTAGAAAAGAAAATTTAAGCTGTATCTTGACTGATAACCCACTTGAAGTGCAGACAAAGAAGCAAAGCATCCCTTTAAACCTCGATTGCATGTCAGCGCTGCATAGGCCACCTTGACGGGGTTAAGAAGGCCTGCCTTCCTTGATAGCTCTCTCTCTCTCCCTCTCTCTCTCTCTCTCTCTCTCTCTTTTCTTTCCTTATTTTATTTATGACTAGATTTACATGTTTTAACATATATGTAGGCTATGAAATTTAATTAAATAAATCTTCCATTAAACCAATGCCCAATTTAGGAAGTACGATGTTACAATTGCTGGTAATACCGAATATACAGTGTTCCTCACTGATCCCATCTCTTGCCTTCCTCCACTGCAATACACTGTTATGAATTTTGAATGTATTATTAGGATTTTTTTAGTTTTATTATGTGTGTATATATCTTCCTAAATAGTATACTTTTAAAATTTTTGCTTGTCTGTGGCTTTATAAAAATAGTAGCATGCCATATATATTTTTCTGCAACTTGCTTTTTCATTCATAGTTGTATTTCTAAGATTTATCCATCTAGTATATAAAGCTAAAATTTGTTTGTTTACCCTAGCTGTATAATATTCTATTGTGTGAACATTCCACTTTATTTATTTGCTCTTATGTGGATGGGCTTTTTGGTTACTTCCTGTTTAGGGAGTTTATGTCCAGTGATTTACTGTTACAAACAATGCTGCTATGAATTTTTTTGCACGTATCTCATTGTGCACGTGAGTAAGAGTTCTCTAGGAGTTAAATTGCTGGGTCAGAAAGTAAATATATTCTTTACTGGTAATTCAAAATTATTTCTCAAAGGGTTGAACCAGTTAACCCTCCCTTCAGGAGTGTATTAGAGTTCTTGCTGCTTCACATCCTTGACAACATTTGGTAATGTTGGGTTGTTAAATTTCATCCACCTAAAATGTATCTTATTGTGGTCTGAAAAAGCATTGCCTTGATTTCTAATGAGGTTGAACATATTTTCATATGTTTATTTACCATTGATACTTGCTCTTTTGTGAAATACTGTTCATATATTCCCCATTTCTCTCTTAATTATAGTAGGTGTGTGTGTGTGTGTGTGTGTGNCCTCATATGTGGGATCCGAACCAGGGCCCTCTGGCATCCCAAACCAGTTCTTAACCATCGCACCACTTGGCCGGCCCTAGAATTGCTCTTGACTGATGACATCTGCCTCATCCAAAGAAGCCTGGAAGGTTACAGCCCCTGTGCCTTGGGGCAGCCATTAACCAATGGCTGGCCAATGCAGAGGTACAACAGCTCAATCCCCTTGTCCCTGTGCAGGACAACTCTGAGGTGTCATTTACACTCTAGCTCCTGCTGGGATCAGGCTAGACTTCCCCTGACACACATCTTTGCTGTCTTTCCCCCTGCCCTGTCATGTTTCCCTTACTCCCTCATACACTTCTCCTAAGAGCCCTGACTTGCACAGCAATTGTCATCTTAGACTTTGCATCTAAGGATCCTTATGTAAGACGCTGCATTTGCATCTCTTTTGGGAATTTATAGCCTCTTGCCCCTCTGAATACAAGAGCTTCTGCCTTTTTATGTAGCCTCTTACCCAGTGCTAAGAACTGGGCCAAATATCACTCCTCTATGTTTATATTCTGGGGCTGAGTAAAGAGAAGGTCGTTTTGCCAGAAGCATCGCCAGCAGGCTCAGGCTTTCTGCGTCTGAGGACGTCTCCAACAACACTGGAAGAGGTGCCTTCCCAGAGCTCTGCCCGTTCCATCAATGATTCTATAGTTCTTATAATGTCACTTTATCCCTTCAGTGTACAACGTGCAGGCTCGCCCACACACAAACACACACACACACACACACACACACACACACACACTTCTTTTTTGTTCCCTCTCAGACGACGACAGTGCTACCTGACTCTGTTATGGAGATGAAAAGATTGGAGGCTTTGCATATCTAGCAACAGTGTTCCAGGGGTTGTCAGATTAGAGAAACATGAAGATCAGTTGGCATCCATCTCCTTTTCTCTTTTTAATGGCCTTATGTTTCTGCTCCTTTGTTCGCCTCTCCAGACATCCTTCTCATAATGGGCACCTGGCTGATCACCAGCCGTATAAGGTGGCATGTGGGGGAGGGGAAGGAAGAGGTTATGTGGAGAAAAGAGAGCCTGGCGTGGGAGTAGACCGATGTGCCTAATTCCTGGCTCTGGATTTAAGTTGGACAGCCATGTGACCTTCAAGTCACTTAACCTTCCTTAATTTCAATTTCCTCATGGAGAAAATGAATAGAATGTGTTGACAGGCTCATCAAGACCTAGTGAGATGGTGCATGTAAGGGCATCTCAGGAAAGTGTAAAGCCCTTGACATACATGAGATATTATTCAGATACTGTATTAAAATGCAGTCCTGCTCATAAAGAGTTTGCAAAATAGTAGGAGAACTAAGTTATGACTACAAATAAAAACTATTAGAGGTGAAGGTGATCTGTGTCATCAGGGAGGGACACAGTTCTATAGGAGTTCAAAGAAGGGTAAACCCATTTCCCACTGGGAACATTTGTTCTTTGGTCCAAAACATATGTTCATCTTTTTCTTTGTATTTCCTTTCTGGCTTGTGGCATGTAGACAGCAGGACCCTTACATAAATCCAGAGAAATCACAGATGTTACCTCCCCTTTTTTTATGCTTAATGGAGAAAAGGGCCCAGTCCATAGGATTGATGTCGGGACTGAATAATCTCTTTAGAATCAACTTTTGCAATGAGATGTAAGGTTGTCCATTTTCCAGTGGACTTTATGGCACCAGCCATGTAGAAATGTTTCTGTACGTACCCAATTTTACCCTTGATTAGCTGATTCTTTGATCATAATGTGAGCAGGTTCACATTATTATTCTAATACTTAAAGTACCCAAAGCAGCTCGCAGAAGCTGGACAGAGATGGTTAGAAGTACCTGATCTCCCAGGCCACCCAACCCACAACAATGGGTGTTCCAAGGATAGAACTGTGACCTCAAAATCATGTTCCAGGACAGTGCCAGAGCGCCTGAGCCGCACAATGCTTCCTGATCATCAGAATTGTTACTCTTGGCAGCCAGGCTCAGAGTGAAGCTCAAAGACAATAATTGCTCTCATTAATCTAATTTACTCAAGCAGATATACTTTTTAAACATACAAATGAATGTGTGTGTGTGTGTATTTTTAAGAAACCTGACTTGTGAGTTCTGACTCTGTCTTTCTTCGTGGAGTCATGGATCAAAGCTTGTATTGTTGGCTGCTGTGTGTTTAGAAAGGGTGTCCTCTAGTCCCGGAGGCCCAGGCAAAGAACCTAGAACAGTGCCTGCAGTTCTGACCTTCCCCGCCCCCATGGTTGGGCTTTCCTCTCTGTGACTCAGTCTCCTGCCATTATTCTTTCTTCTGTTCTTTTTTTTTTTCCTTAGAAAAACTGTGTAGCTCTTTTGATCTCCTTTGCATATTTCTATTACGAGAAAAGCACAGTCCCCTGTACTTACTCCCAGATATACACTAACATGTTATTCTAATATGATTTCTTTCTCTTCTTTTTCTTCAAATAGGGATTCTATTGTTTTCTGACTCACCCTAGGGTCTATCTAATCCCCTTCTCAGTACATAAGTGTCATGTTTTATTCTCTTCCAATCCTTGCTTTCTCTCACCACTGCTCTTAAGGGCATATTTAATGATTATTGTGTATATAAGCATTTATGTAGTTCTTTGATTTCTCTAGTCACTTAAGCTGCAATTAATTTCTACTTCTGTGAAAGAGAATTAATTACTGAGGCCTAATAATCTATTCTTCCCAAACAATTTGGAGGGTCTGAGGAGGAGGAGGCCAGCAGAGCATCTGCGTGTGTGCATATTGCTGCGTGCTTTGGTTTCATTCCTGGGCCCACATTACTCATTGTTTCCAATCTTGCTCTTTCAATACTTCGGGGACTGATTTGGTTTTCAGTTTTTGAGTGGTTGTGGCTAGAGCTGGGCTCTGCCTTCTGGCGTTATGAGAATATGGGAAAGCCTCATTCCACTTGGCTCCTTGTAGCCAACACTCCGAGCTCGTATCTTATGCAAGACTGACATAGATGCTAAGCGTTGTGAGAGTTATCAAGTTAGGGAGAGCAGCAGTGTTCATCTCCACATGGGCCTGCTCAGAGGTTTTGGGGTTTCGGTGTGGCTCTGAGTGACCTATTTCTGTCCTTGATCGACTGGAGCTCTTACTGTACTTGGCATAGCTGACCAGAACACCCTCCCTGTTCATCTCTCTACATTTGCTTCCTTTGAACAACCATTTTTTTTTTTAATCTCCTCCTGTGTCCCTCTGCCCAAAGTTCCTGTCTCCTTTGTCTCACCTTGCCTAAGTGGCTCTGTTCGCCAGTGTTCTCATCTTTTCTTCACCTTCCATCTACCCAGTGTTCTAAGTATAGTGTCTGTGGTTCCAAACTTTGTTCTCTCTCCCTCCCCTCTTGTTTTCAAGGTCTTGGCCAGTGAAGTCACCATGCACCTAATCAGCCAAGCTGGAAACCACCAGGTCATTATAGACCTGTTTGCCTCAATAAAAAGTTGGTTTTCAAATGAAAGGTTGCTCCTGTCTAGCACCTTACCTCCATCCCAATCCATAGCTCCTATCCCAGGCCTAGACTTTTCGAACATCCTGAATACATCTATCGGTTTTTTATTTTTTATTTTCTACAAAATAAACTGGAACATGCCACATCCCAGATGATAGGTATCTCTTTGATTGCTGAACACTGCACAATAAAATTCAGATGCCCAGCATGGCAGACACAGCCCTGCAGCAGCTGACCTTGGCTTTCTCTCCTGCTATTGTCTGTCCCTCCCCACTACATGCCAGACACACTAATGTCTTGCTATTTTTACAGGATGCTTTTCTGCCTATGTGCATTTGTTTCTCCCCCAGATTTCCTTCTCATCTTCTCTAGCTGGCAAAGGATCTGTTCTTCTTTCAGAACTACCTGGTAAAGTTTTCTGAGTTTTCTCCTGTTGAAGAAACTGTTCCTCTGTGGGTCAACTGAGTATTATTCTAGTGTCTATCATGACATCTAACCCTGCACTGAGTTTTTTTTTTTTTAAAGAAAGAACGTTTTGCATTTGCAGAATAATTTATAGATGGCAAAGTTTTCCACGGACTTTCTCTCCATGGTGAATTGGAAAAAGCAAAGATATGAAAGGGAGGTTGTGTTCAACCGCACTTTGGTGTTGGTTCTATTTTGGTCATTTTTGATCCCCATGTACTGTTATCTACACCTTTAGCAACAAGGAAAGTGTGTCAAACGTCCTGCCACTTAGGAGGATAAGCGTCTGGGCAAAACACTTGGGGAGGATGGCCAGCCAACCCTGTTTTTGAAAGTGATAGCCTTGAATTAAAGACAGAAGGACTCAGGGGAAATCTATATGGACTCTTAGAGCTAAGATTTTTATTTTTTTTTTTGCTGAAAACATTCTTTGTAAAACAGTGAATACCTTTTTTTAAACATAAACTTAAGCTAAGAAGTGCTTGGCCTCTTTTTGTCTTCCTTTTTGTTTTAATCATGGAAGGAGGCCTGCCTGGTTAATCAGTACCCAAAGCAAAGATAACCTGGGAGAAGTTGGCACTAGATAATTTAGACACTAGCTACAGGTTAAAACAGAAGAGAGGGAGAGAAGGTGGACTCAGAAAGCATGTATTGGAGCACCTCAGTAAGCATCTAATCATGGAATTTTAGAGCTTGAAAGGATCTAGCCTCTAATTATAGGCAAGGAATGAGGCTTGGGAAAGTCAAACATGGGTCAGGACCCTCACGTTCATGGCCGTGATCCTTTCCCCCTTCTCATTAATATACATGAAGGTGTTCAGAATGGCTTATGAGGAACAATAACCGAGGGCACACTAACACAGTTGAGTGTGAGTTTAAGCCTTCATGTTATAAATTAGGTGGATGATAACAGTAATAGAAGCCAAGAACTTTTTACTGTTTTATCTTAGTTTATCCTCACAAAAACCCTTTGAGTTGCTATATTCATTAACTGTTGCTGGTATCACAAATTGCCACAAGCTTGGTGGCTTAAAACCACACAAATGTCTGCTCTTACAGTTCTGGAGGTCAGAGCTCAGGCATGAGGTCCACAGGACTGAAGACAAGATGTCTGCCTGCCTGGTTCCTGCCGGTGCCTCCAAAGGGAGAACCCATGTCCTGTTTTCAGCTCCTGGTGGTCAGCTTCCTTGGCTTATGGTTCCTTCCTTCATCTTCAAATCACATCACTCAAAACTCTTGCATCATTGCCTAACCTTCTCCTCTGCCTCTGATTCCTCCTGCATCCCTCTTATAAGGACCTTTGTGATTATACTGGGCTCACCCAATAATCCAGGATAATCTCCTCATCATGAACTCCTTAACTTAATCACATCTGCAAAATCACTTTCTTCATATAAGGTAATAATATATTCACAGGTTCCAGGAACTAGGACATGGACATATTGGTGTGTGTGGCGGGGGTGTTACTCAGCCTACTACAGAGAAGTCCTATTCTACAGCTGAGGAAACTCAGGCTCAAAGAAATGAAGTAACGTCCCTAGAGTTAGATAGTTATTGAGGGGCAGAGTCATTCATTCTTTCCCACTATCTCTGGAACTGAGTTAGAAGGAATAAAAAATAAATGATATAACTGATCTCAAGATAATTATGATACAGCATTATTACATTTTTTTGACCAAAAATATACTAAGCTCATGATCTGAATTATAAAATATAATCCATCAGTAAGGAAAACAGAGGTTCTAAATCTTTTTTTTAACAAAAAGGATAGCATTCTTAAACATAATTAAAAGAATGAAAAAGGTAATTCTTGGACTACAATGGGCTACCATCCAGAGTTAGTCATTCTGTTAGCTGCTGTGAGCTGACATTTTAATTTTCAAAGCTTCCATCAGCTTTAATACATTTCTAACCATTGGTAGTGGGTGGCCACTCTATATGCGGAATAAAGCTAAAAATGTTTAAACTCGACAGAATTTCCTTTTCATTTTTGAAGTCAGCTATCACATTTCTCCTAACTTCTCTGTTCTCTCAGTTGAATATCTCAAGCTCAAATTCAGATAGCCATTTATATGAAATGGATTTTTGACATCCAAGTGCCTACATTAACTTCCCTTGGAAACTCTAGTTTGTCAAATATGTCTCATAAAATATGGTTTCAAGGACTGAACATGATATTACCATTATAGTTTAATAATACTGAATACAGTTGAGATATTCCCCTCCCTTAATTGAAAAGTAATTTTGTCCTATTGACATGAAATTGATGGAAAGTTGGGTAGACCAGCCCATTTCTAGAAAAGAAAATTTAAGCTGTATCTTGACTGATAACCCACTTGAAGTGCAGACAAAGAAGCAAAGCATCCCTTTAAACCTCGATTGCATGTCAGCGCTGCATAGGCCACCTTGACGGGGTTAAGAAGGCCTGCCTTCCTTGATAGCTCTCTCTCTCTCCCTCTCTCTCTCTCTCTCTCTCTCTCTTTTCTTTCCTTATTTTATTTATGACTAGATTTACATGTTTTAACATATATGTAGGCTATGAAATTTAATTAAATAAATCTTCCATTAAACCAATGCCCAATTTAGGAAGTACGATGTTACAATTGCTGGTAATACCGAATATACAGTGTTCCTCACTGATCCCATCTCTTGCCTTCCTCCACTGCAATACACTGTTATGAATTTTGAATGTATTATTAGGATTTTTTTAGTTTTATTATGTGTGTATATATCTTCCTAAATAGTATACTTTTAAAATTTTTGCTTGTCTGTGGCTTTATAAAAATAGTAGCATGCCATATATATTTTTCTGCAACTTGCTTTTTCATTCATAGTTGTATTTCTAAGATTTATCCATCTAGTATATAAAGCTAAAATTTGTTTGTTTACCCTAGCTGTATAATATTCTATTGTGTGAACATTCCACTTTATTTATTTGCTCTTATGTGGATGGGCTTTTTGGTTACTTCCTGTTTAGGGAGTTTATGTCCAGTGATTTACTGTTACAAACAATGCTGCTATGAATTTTTTTGCACGTATCTCATTGTGCACGTGAGTAAGAGTTCTCTAGGAGTTAAATTGCTGGGTCAGAAAGTAAATATATTCTTTACTGGTAATTCAAAATTATTTCTCAAAGGGTTGAACCAGTTAACCCTCCCTTCAGGAGTGTATTAGAGTTCTTGCTGCTTCACATCCTTGACAACATTTGGTAATGTTGGGTTGTTAAATTTCATCCACCTAAAATGTATCTTATTGTGGTCTGAAAAAGCCTTGCCTTGATTTCTAATGAGGTTGAACATATTTTCATATGTTTATTTACCATTGATACTTGCTCTTTTGTGAAATACTGTTCATATATTCCCCATTTCTCTCTTAATTATAGTAGGTGTGTGTGTGTGTGTGTGTGCACGTGTGTGTGTGTGTGTGTGTGTGTGTGTGTAAAGAGACGAGAGAGAATGAGAAAGAATACTAACCCTTTATCAGTCTTAGGTGTTGCAAAGATTTTCTCCCAGTTAGTGTCTTGCCATTCCAGTTTATGGTATCTTTATGTTCTACGACATGAAATAGGGACCCAATTTCATTTTTTCTCACATGAAAAACAGAGGCACTAGCATCATTTCTTGAGTAGTCCATAATTTCCCCTTTGATCTTCAGTGCCAAGGCTTTCATAAATTAGTTTTCGTTTATGTGAGACAGCTTTTGGTCTTTCTATTCTATTTCATTGGAGAGTTTGTCTGTTTCTGTGTTAATACCACATGTTGGCTTTCCTTTCCCTTTTTCATTTTCCATCCCTCTGACTTTCTTGAAGGATCCGGGATCTTTCAGTCCATAATTCACTTTATGCCCAAGGTCAGCCAGTTTCTCAGAAGCATCCTGGTAGACTTCATCTTGGATCAGCAACAAAACAAACAGAGCTATCACGGTGATTGCCTCTCATAGCACCTACTATTATGTTAAGTCCCCAGAACCACTAGGACCACCATGGATAATGCGAGTGAAAGAGACCAAGAATACGTTTTGTTACTCTTTCTCTAAGTTGTCGTGAAAATGTTTTTGCACAGTTGCCACCATATCATGCTGTTGACTCAACTTCTTTTCTCCTAAATTGCTGTCATTTAGGCTTCCTCCAGCCCTGCACCCTGTACTTCCCAATTAAGTTTTTATTCGAAATGTAGGACTTTATATTTTGCTCTCTAAACTTTATCTGATTCATTTTGACCCATTCAGATTAGTTTTGAAATATGATTATATTATCTCAACAATCCACAACCATTCAACTGTGATGATAATCCTCTCTGTCTTTATCCAAATCAGTAAAAATTTTGACAGGAGAGAGCTCAATAGCATATTTTACATACCATCTTCTCAACGGACATTGGTTAACTAATTAACAATTGTTCAATTCATCTATTCATTTTTTGTCATTCAGGTCATTTTCTACCACCCTACCCCAGTATATCTTGCAAGATTTTGTCAAGCACCTTGCTGAAATAAGCTTATGATGCCATTGCTATACCTTAATATGTATGTGTATATAGTATAATTTAATATATAATAAATGCTATATGTCACATATCACATACATATTTGTGTCTCTTCCCCAGCCCCATGCTATTCTTTATTGATTATCTCATCACTTTCTTTTGATGGTATTCATAAACCATGTATTTAAATATAACTTCTAGAATTGTAGTTTTTATGGGTATGATATTGTCTCCCATACCCACCTTTCTCCTCACCCCACTGCCCTCAGCTTCCTTTTTTGATAATCAGGACAAAATTTACTTTTCATATATATATATATATATATATATATATATATATTGATTTATTGCTTGCTTATTTCTCTCCATTACTTCTGAAGACCTAATGCCCCTGAGCCTAGAGACTTAAAGACAATTAGGTGTTCACTTTCAACCTCACTGTTTGTTTACTCCTAAAGTCAACCATTTAAAGTCTCTCCTTTACAGTTTCAAGATCCTTCTTCTTGATGAAAATTACAAAAGTAAACAGGGAGAAGGATTGTTTCCCTTCCTCTTTATCATATAGTAGCATTGTCATCTGGCTCGAGCCATGGGTCTAGCCCTTCCTGTTCTTCTTGCCCTGAACACAACCAAAAATACATTTTGACGTACTCAGCATTTTCTTTGCACGCTTCAGCTCATCCTTGACTCTAGCTTTATTGACGTTATCTTGACATCTGAGCATGCTGCTGACAACCAAAGTGGTCTAGGGAAGGTAAGAGAAAGCTTGTCAAGACCTGGTGAAGCTGAGCCTTAAACAAACATTACCATTGCTTGGGACACTGGCAAGTGATCCTGCTGAGAGCTTATTCCCAAAAGGAAATTGGGGGCAAACAGCCGGTTTGATCACTTGAGATGGAGGCACCCATGAATTCTATATGTGGTGCTGCTACCATATGGCAAAGAACATTCTTTACAATGTCTGAAGCATGGCTCTGAAATAACATCAGTTCCTGAGAACAGCAATAACAGGCACAGAGTAGGTACTCAAGAAAAATTTATTTATTGTCAAAAGGAGAATACATATTGGAGGAGAGGAAAATATTATTTCCTACCAGTCACATGAAAGACTGAAGCTGAGAATATGGATTTAATTTTTTATATTATCTTTGGGCTGATGTGACATTTTCATTTTAAGATTCTGACCACTTGACCCACAGGGAAACATTAGTGGTAAAAATATGAAATATGCTTCTTGGAAAATGTATTGCCTCAACAGATGAAAGACACATAAGCTAGAGCAAATACACAAATCTTTGTTTGAACTGAAAGGAAAGGAAGCAAAGGAAGAAATTCATGGAAAATTTCAAACCTTTTTTGTATTTGTTTTTTAATATTATTAAATTTATTGGGGTGACTGTTTAATAAAATTATATAGGTTTCAAGTGTACAATTCTATGTCATGTATCTATTGCATTGTGTGTTCACCACCCAAAGTCACATCTTCTTCCATCGCCATGTATTTGATCCCCTTTACTCTTTTCTCCCTGCCCCCACCTTTCCCTCTGGTGACTACCACAGGGTAGTTATATGTCTATGAGTTTTTGTTTGTTTGTCTTCTTTATTTATTGTTGCTTTCAGTTTTATACCCCACATATGAGTAAAATCACATGGTTCTTGACTTTTTCAGTTTGATTTATTTCACTTCTTATAATGTTCTCAAGATCCATCCATGTTGTCACAAACGGCAGTATTTCACCTTTTCTTATGACTGAGAAATATTCCATTGTATATATGTACAATATTCTTTAACCAATCATCTACCATAGGACACTTCCCTTGTTTCCATGTCTTGGCCACTGTGAATCATGCTGCAATGAACATTGGGGTACATATATCTTTATGAATAAATGTTATCAAATTTTTTTGGGTAGACACCCAGAAGAGGGATTGCTGGGTCATATGGTAACTCTATTTTTAATTTTTTGAGGAACATCCATACTGTTTTCCCTAGTGGCTGTACCAATTTACATTCCCACCAGCAGTGTATGAGGGTTTCTTTTTCTCCACAGCCTCTCCAACACTTGTATTATTTGTCTTGTTGATAGTAGCCATTCTAACAGGTATGAGGTGGTATCTCATTATTTTGGTTTGCATTTTCTCAGTAGTGAAGTTAAGCATGTTTTCATATATCTGTTGTCCATCTGTGTGTCTTTTGGGGAAAAGTGTCTATTCAGATCCTCTGCCTGTTTTTAATTGGATTGTTTGTTTTCTTGTTGTTGAGGTGTATGGATTCTTTATATATTTTGGATATTAGCCCCTTATCAGAGGTGTTATTTGGAAATATCTTCTCCCATTCAGTTGGTTGCCTTTTTGTTTTTGTTGATGGCTTCTTTTGCTGTGCAGAAGCTTTTTAGTTTTAGTCCCATTCATTTATTTTTTTTGCCTTTACTTCCCTTGCCTTTGAAGTCTTAGTTTCTTTCTGATATTTTTTATAAAAGCCTCTCGGTGTGAGTCAAGGAGGAAGAGGACTAACCAAGTCTTCTTTAGAGATAATTTAATACTAATGATGCAACTTCAAACATCTCAGAAAGGCATCTAATATTTTCTTTTGAAATTAGTAATGAAAACGTTTGAATACTCTCAATCAACAGTCTCTGTTAAGTTTGCAGAGGAGTTAAACATTTTGCAGATAGATAGATAGATAGATAGATAGATAGATAGATAGATAGATAGATATGAGAAAGTGTGTGGGGGGGGGGAGAGAGAGATCCTTTTTTTCCACTCTAGCATTCATTGGTTCAACATTTGCTGTAGTGCAGGGCGTTGCAGAAGTTAAGTTGTTTAACAACTCCTGGTATTGAGGGTAATAATCTCTAAATTGCTCAACTCCCTTTGGAAATAGGCATGATGACATAAATAATAGATTAATAATCAATCCCCTACTTATTTGTGTTGATTCTATACGTCACTGTTCACACTTGTTAAACATTCATTCAAATTGAGACCCTGTTTTGGTTATAAAGAACACTCAAAGATGTGAGCTGTGTTAACTGGCTGGAAGGGGAGAGGTTTTCCTCAGTCACAGAGCCAACTTCAGTGCAGGATTTGCTATTTTTAATCCCTGAACTTAGAAACTTAATTCCGTTAAAAAGGGAGGAAGTTGTCAAGGGAGGGTTGCTAAAAGTTCATGCTAAATTTGCTTAGAACCAGATTGTGTTCATTAATATTTATACATCTATAGTTGGGAAGGGGCGATTATGCTTCTTTAAAAACACTGGGTATTCATTTTCCATGTATCGCTTAGCCTTCTGATTAGGGAAGGTGGGTTTTCATTGTACAATCAATGAGATACAGATGGAAACCATCTGGCGCCTCATCCCCTCTTTGTCAAAAAACTTGTCTTGTCTCTCACATGTCAATGATGAATGGAAAGATTTCAATCTCTAGCTGAACAATGCAGTTTGAATCCCTCAGCTAGCCAACGGGTTTTTGGCAAGCATTGATGGGCTTAATATTTTAAAGAAACCAGCAATCATTTTAATTCATTAGTTGAGGTCTGTTGTTCTAGGCAGTGTTTCTGATTTGTATTTTGGGCATTGGCTTTGTTTTTTGATTCACAAGCGTATCCCATATGGGTATATTTTCTTGTACATAGTATAAATCATGGGGAAAAAATGCGGAATGCGGGAGTTTTATCTGCTAAAAATGACCAAAAGGCTGAGCGTGTGTTTCAGTCATCTTCTGTATTAATTATAATTAAGAATTCAGACCCAAAATTTCCTTGGTAGCTAGTACAGAGCATAAATCAGAGAACAGAGAATTGAGTTAACCCAACTATAGACAATGAATCAAAAAAATCAATGCGGCGCCCTGCATTGTAAGAGGAAACTTGTCACAGACCTGTCTCAGAGCATCTTGGGTACAATACTTTTAGGGTTAGTCTGTCTGCTGAACATCAGTTCCTGGGTGGAAGCAAAATGATTGACTCACATGGTGAGCTTGGCCAGTCATAATTCAGCTAACAAAAAAGAGGTTGGTTTTCTGGCACCCCACATTTAGTAGGAAAAGGTGAATCACGAAAAAGCAAGTCAATGAGCCTTATTCTAAAACTCATCTCCAGAGGACTTCCAGAGACTCAGTCCAGCTGTGTACACCCACCAGACCGGTGGCCTCTAATGCAGTTATGGGCCCCACCACTGACATTTGTGCAGGGCTCTAGTTGAGCGAGCACATAACATGCAAATTCCTTTATTTAATTACAGTGACTACCATATTAATACATAGCACTTACTCCCTGCCAGGTGTTGCTCTAAATGATATATATATCACTTAGATATATATGTATCTGTATATATATACATATATATGTATATATATGTATATATATATACACACACATATATATACGTATATATATATATCTACACACACACACACACACACACACTCATTTCATCCTCACAACCACTCTAATAGATACATTCTATTATTACCCTCATTTTACAGATAAGGAAACTGAAGCCCAGAGGGATTAAGAACTTGCCCAAGTCCCATAGTCATTAAGCGGTAACTTGAGGATTCAGATCCAGATAGTTAGGCTCCAAAGTCTGCATGCTTAACCACTACGCACACTGTTTCTCATGGTGCCCGTATGAGATAGAGCTCATTTTTGTTATTTCTGCTTTCTGAATGGGAAACCAAGGCACAGGGATTTTCTTCTGAAAACCTTTTGTTATAAAGTAAATAAAAGCTTTCTTTGAGTAAGTCCTGTGTACCGGGGTATTCGTTTTTTCTTTTAGAGTGAAACCAGGTTCCATAAACAGATAGCCATAAAAAGCACTGATTAATATAAAAAGGACCCATAATCACACTTGATACACTGCACTAGATATAGTCACAGACAATTGTAGAGCACTATAATTCACCTTCTTGGAGTTGCATAGGATTGACCTGGTGTTACATGTCTGCTTCACATAAAAGCAAATAGTCTGACACATGAGTGAACATTGATACTTATGTCACATGAAGGTCAGAAACGAGTGCTGAAGTGTATGGAATGAGCCGCCAACCTCTGAGCAAGCTGTGTTCCAAATGTGCATTGTAGATTAATCCTTGGGAATGCAGAATTTACTTGCTCTATGGAAATAATTACTGTTAAGTCCTCCTTTAAAAAAATGCCAAAGCTGGGGCAGCAGGAGCCAGGTGAAACTGGCAGCAGAGTAATTTATTCTCATCAGTCCTCCCTCTTTCCCTCATGAGTGTTCGAATTTCTACGAATTTCTACAGTAGATTGCCCCTCCCCAGCTATTTCAGTTACTACTTCTTGTATAACAAACCACCCTCCAACCTAGTGGCTTTTAATAACAACAATTTACTATTTCTCACAATTCTATGGGTTAGGGCTTCAGGTAGGGTTGGCTGGGCAGTTCTTTTGCTCCATTTGGCATTGGTTGGGGGAGTCACTCATTCAGCCTGATTCATCTGGGATTGAGCTGGACACTCCCAAAAGGTTTCATTCAAATGTTTCTCACGAGGCCTCACCACATAGCTCTTTCAGGCTTGCTCACAGTGTGGTGGTTTGAGGGTAGACAGACTTTTCACACGGAAACTTCTTTCCAAGAGGAAAAAAGGTAACGCTTCCAATCCTCATAAGTCTTGGGCTAAGAAGTGCCAGGACCCAGCACATCACTTCTTCCACATTCTGTTGGTCAAAGCAAGTTACAAAACTACCCCCCAAATTTAAAAGGGAGGAGAAATGGACTCTACCCTCTCAAAGGGGGAGTGACATGTGCATATAGGGGAGGAAGACATTGATGGCGGCCATCTTTGGAGACTGTCTACTATGTCATCCCTTCACTATTGAAGTCAGGAGAAGGCTGAGATTTGAGGTCCTAACTCTTCAAAGTAGGACCCCAATATGGTCATGTTCCAAGAATTTGGTGGAGGCCAGAGATGTGAACATTTTGCAGCAGTAGCTCAAAGAACGGCGAATTCATGCACATCTCTCTTTTAGCTCCCGTTTTGTCAATAAATAAAATAGTCAGGAATCTAAGTTTGCATCTGGTGAGGAAATTGAGGACAGTGGCTGTAGCAGTATTAGTTTCAGCTGTATCAGAAACCCACAATAACAGTGAAGTAAGAAGTTTGTTTCTGATGTAAGGTTCAGAGGCAGACAGTGGAGGGCTGGCATGGACTCTTTCTGCTCACTGCTCTGCTTCCAGAAAAGATTTGGAAAATGGCAACTCTTCCATAATTATTGCACAGATCAAATCCATATCCTATCCCAAATTCAGATCATCACAGTTTATGGGGCTTTTTACTCTGGGCCCCAACCATGCCACCAAGTTTCCTAACTGTTCACTTTTCAGGGAAATGATGATAGCAGTCTTTATAAACAGTTACAGAAAGAAAGAATTTCGAGCTTTGCACATCTGCCAAGCTCTCCAAAGCTACTTAAATGTAAAAAGGGTTATTTACTACCTTGTTCCATTTCCCTTTTTTTTATGAAAACCACATGAAATTATTTTCATTGTCAGTTGAAATACTAAAACAATTATACTCAGGATAGAAGAGACAGAGACATAAAAGCTACTTTAGTCGTATATTTTGTTGATGGGGTAGAAGGATCACCAGACTAGGAATCAGATAAGTATGAATCTTCAGGCAAATCACTGACTGTCTTGCAGCCTTAGTTCTAAGAACCTGCACAATGGAGATGGTGACATGTAGTCTGCAGACAGTATAGGGAAGGAAGCATCAAATGAAATAATAAAGGAAAAGTGCAGGAAAACAAATCGCCTCTACAAACTTTAGATATTTCATTTTCATTAATTTTATCAGTAGCATCATCAGCATTTTATGTTGTAATCAGGGCAGTCCACTAGGCTTCATTCTGAATTGTCCATTAAAATCGTTGAGAATGCATATTCTAGCTACTTTGCAGCCTTGTTGTTCTGTGGCAGGGCTCTGAGTGGCACTTCTGCTGAAATTGTCATAAATGTAACTCTAGTGCATGAGTAAAGCCTGAAGATTCAGGAGATGTGCATGGAGAGCAAGATATTTTAACAACCTTCGAGTCCTCAGGGCTAGGCCTTTTCCTGCTTTCCTCTCATGAACCTGCACCTGAGCCCCATGAAGCACTTTCACAGGACAGGAACGCACCTTAGAGAGATTGTTGACTTGCCAGAAGCTCCTTAGAGAATAAGAAGTCGAGCCAGGGTTTGAATCTGAAAAATCCTGAGCCAGTGTAGTGACTTCTCATGCTCACCATCAACCTCAGCACTGGCTGACCGAGGCCCAGAGAAGACGAGAGAAGGTTCTGCAGAGAAACGGTCTGACAGCCAGGGCTGGCTGCTTGGACATGTGACCTGGCCAGTGGCACGGGAGCCCCACGCTCAGAAGGGCCCCACGCTCGATTTACTGTTTTGCTTGCGCCATCTCAAAATTCCTAATAATTTTTAAACAAGTGGTTCCTCATTTCATTTTCCACTGGGCCTTGTAAATATAGCCAGTCCTGGGAGATACTAAGGCGAGAGGAGAGATAAAAGAGAAAAGCCTGCCTTATTTCTTCAACGTAATGGGTAAAGCCCAGGAAGAGGGGAGAGGCAGCTAACATTTGCTGAGCACCTATTATATACCAGGTGTGTATTCATGTCATTTTTACACCCATTAATTAATTCTATCTCCAGAACTACTCTATGAGGTAAATAAGTTCATCATTTTATAGATAAGGAAATTTTCTCAGAGAGTTTAAGTAATTTGCATAAGGTTACACAGCTGAGAAGAGGTGGAGCTGGGATTTGAGGCCAAGTGTTTCTGACTTCAATGCTGTTATTCTTTTAACCCCTCCAGGCTGCTCCATTAAAAATACCTACTCCTCATGGATGTATTATTATTAGGTGATTTTTCCACCTCTGCAGAAATAGACTAAACTGATTAAAGGTATATAGTTTACAATAATACAAAGTTGCTGTCTGCAAAGCTTATTAACTTATTCTTGGTTGAGCCTGACTTAATGAAGGTTTCTCAAAGACAGAAATTGTGCTTTGTAAATATGATCAAGGTATAATATTGGAATTCCTGGACAAAGGACTATGCTGTGTAATTTTTATAAGCTAATTGCATCAAGGTTCTTAAATCTATGCAGAGCAATAAACTAGGAGTCCAGAGACCTGCATTCTACCTTTGACTTTAAATAACCTTGGGTAAGTCATTTGACTTCTCTGAGTCTCAACTATGAATTGAAAGGAGGAGGATCTTGTAGCTCTGGTACAAAAGGTTTCATTATGACTAGAACCCTAAGTAGAATTTTATTTAAGGCCCAGGGAAGGAAGCTCAAATTGGATTTACATTTAGAGGGGTGTCCTTAGGGGAGAGGTGGGGGAGGAAAGAGAAGAAAGGACTCTCTATCTCAGCATATCAGAGGTTCCTTGAGTGAGCTGGCTTCCTCACCCTACCTGTGGGCCTTTGGTTCTGTCTGCTTCCAGCAGCCCTGCTTGCCTGGGATAGCAGTGATCCTGTCAGCAAGCTGTGAGAGGTGGTGCAAGATACTTGTTGAGGAGAGATAAAGGAGGGGATCTAAATTTGCCTCGTATTTCTCAGTCACGATTTAAGTCTTTTGCTTTCTTTCTATTTCATTGCTCTGTGGGCAAAGACCAATAGCCACATCCTAGCTACTACTGCTCTAGGATTGATTGGGAGTGATCTCACAGTTGTAGGTCCAGGCTCAAATGACAAGAATGCCATGATTGATAAATGATGTCTGTCACAAGCTTTGAATATATAGAGGATGATTGATGTGGCTCGTATGCCGTCTATTAGATATTTGCCATCCCTAGTTCAGTGTAGACTTTGCAGAAATACTTGTTGGATGACTGAACAGCCATTTCTGTCAGAACTATGATAACTATGAGAAAGCTATCGTCCAAGAAGTTGTCTAAGAATATTCTAGAAAATTTAGGGCATTGGCCTATCTAAGTGAAAAAACATGGATTGTTCTCTTGATTTCTCAGAGCATAGATCACAAAATATGTGCATCAGAATCGGCTAGTGAGCTTGTTTAAAGTACAGATTCCTGGGCCCCATCCTAAACTTACTAAATCAAACATTTGGAGGATAAGACCCAGGAATCAGCATTTCCATGAGTGTCCTCAGTGATTGGCGTGTGTGTGTGTGTGTGTGTGTGTGTGTGTGTGTGTGTGTTGAAGATGGAGAATCATTACCTTATAAAACTGGATAAGAAAAATAATATTTTTAAAACTGGCAATGTTTTTATTTAGCACATCATAATCTCAACTAAGAAGCCTCTTTGCCAGTGGTACTGGAATTCAGTAGAGGGTTATAAATACACAGTTTGATTAAGTAAATTCTTCAATGTTAGGAGTGGGAGATCTAGATAAATAAAATTTAAGGGCAAATCAAGGCTTTTTGAAAAAGCCTCATAGTTGTACTTTACTCAACCAAGTAACACTGGACGAGGCCACAGATGGATTTGTTTTTCCATCCCCATGCTGTGTGTGTGTGTGTGTGTGTGTGTGTGTTGTGTGTGCGCACACATAAATGTGCAAACCATGGAAGGGGACAAGGTTGCAGAAGATAACAACAAAGGTTGAAGGGTGGAATCTCCTTTAAGCAATGGTCAATGTTTGGGAGATAATTAGATAACAATAAGTTGATGGGTAAGAGCAGAGAAGAAAAGGGAAAGAACAGGCCAAATGTTGAGAAGGCCTTTAGAAAAAGCATTCCAACTTGTGACAGCTGGATAGGATTATTGTAGGGACATAGGCTTTGGGCCAGGCAACCGGAGTTTGAGTCTAACTCTGCCACTTCACCAGCCCTGTCATTAGGGGTAATTACTTAATTCCTCTAGATCCCTGTTTTTTCATTTGTGAAACTGGATCATGATAGAACCAACACAACCAGTGGCGCAAGTAGCAGTAAGAGTCAAGGAAAACAATTATGAAGGGCTGCCACTATGTAATCAGCACTCAGTGACATCCGCTGGACAGGTGCCAAACCTAAAATGACTTTCTCTTTTGAAATGTAGCTAATCAATATTATTATGTAAATATGGAATTATTTTTCTGTGTGGGCATGTGTGAATTTCACCGAGGCTCAATTGCCCAGACATGAGGAAAGCCTTATAGAGGACTCAACCACTAGCCTCACCACCTTCAAGAATTATCTTGTGGAGTCCAGAGATCCTCCCTGAGAGCCTTCATTTTTTTGTGTCCCTAATGTTAGTCGATCCCCAAGTATGCCTTAATTAATCAGCTGATTGATTCTGCAAAACTATTTTGAACCTGAGCCTGTCCTTATATGTCAGCTCAGTCTTTGCCCACCAATTGCTCACAAGCTTGTGGGCCTGTACCAGATGCCACAGGAACATAGAGAAAGTGCCAGCTAATGGTATCTCCAGAAACAGGGTGAAAGAAATTTACTGATGAGAAGATATTTGAGTTCAGTTTTGAAGGATGGGTCCAGGTTTTTCAGACAGCTTCCAAGTAGGGAAACCATGTCAGGCAAAGGAAAGAGTGTTTTCACTTGGGCAAACTACAAACAACTGAAGGGTAAGTCAGAACAACTAGTTGAATTTCCCTCCCTATTGTTCATCCATACATGTGGACAATGGGCAGATTTGGTCCTTGGTGAGGTTTCTAGCCAGGACTTCAAGATTTTAGTTTAAATATGGCAGACTAATGGAGGGATGGGAGAACAGCTTGGCTTCAGAGGTGGAAGTGGCTAAGTTCCCGGTGACATCTAGTGCAAACTCAACCCAACACAGTGATGGGAAACCTTCCCCTAAGCTTCTTATATTCTTTTAAAGTCAAGAAGTCAAAAATTTTAAGTACCGTTTCCTGGAGTTCTAGAATCAGAGATCAGACAGGGACAATGCATGGTGACATTGATATTCTATTTTTTCTTATTTATTTTATATCGTCAATGCTCCCTCAAGCCTACTTGCATTAACACACTATGATACCTATTTAATGAATTCATTCTTAAACAGCTATAGAAAATGTGCTTTATTAAATAGGCCACTTCAGTTTAGGGGGTGCAACCAATCAAAAAAATCAGTCATAATGATGTGTGTGTGTGTGTGTGTGTTTGGCTGATAAAATCAATCAATGAAGGATTAATGTGCATAAAAACTAGATTTAAAAAGTGCCCTTTGACCTTGTAAAACTATTTTTCCTTTCTGAGACAAAAGAAATGTTATCTGCTTTCTTATTTAAAAGGATTATTGGTCAAATTGAGTCCATATTAAAAAACATTAAATTCAGACCAAGGTAGTCTCTGTCCAGTATAAACTTCTCTATAGAAATAAACTCCATCTAACCCACTGAGTCTCAAAATTCAGCCCATTATCCAGTTCAATTGGGAGGCTTATTAGAATGCAGATTTCCTGGCTCACCTAAGAAGATTGATTCAGTTGGTCTGGAGCAAGGCCCAGGAATCTGCATTTTTATCATCCCAGTGACTGTGATCCAAGTAGTCTAAGTATCAGAATTTGAAAAACTCCCTTCCTGACGGGGTGGTTCCCTTAGAGGTCAGAGTAGGTTAATAGGCTGCTTGATGAATATAGAATTAGAGCAAAGCAGCACACTGCTCTTAAAGAGAGAGACCTATATGAGGCTATAGAACCACCCATTAAACAGCTGGATTAGTCTCTTATAAACAGAGCTCTTCATACGCGCGCACGACAGGCCCCACATGAGGTTGACACATTGTGGTTCTTGTTCTTCTCTTTTTAACCCTTTTCATTGCTTATTAGCAATTCACCCTACAAGTACCGTTCCCAAAAGGCAGCTCCCAGTGAAATTCTGGAGGCACTTGGAGGCGTTGAAGACATCTCATCTCATCAATCCTTTACACATATCATTCTGGGGAAGGCTTCTTCTGGCTACTTATTCTACGTGACTTCCTAGTCATGGACTCTGGCCTCTCTGTGTTCAAGTATCTTGTGTGTTCTAAATTTGTATCCTTATACCCTTTACTGTATCTACTCCTTGCAGATCCTTTTAGTGCATATGAAAGCACGTGACGGGGAAAAAATTATGTTTATCTAAGGCAGTGTAATTAACATACTTTTTATATGCCTCAAGATCATTGACCTGGAATTTTGAAATCGTGCTCTGGAATATCCAGCATAATTACATGATGCCACATTTTCTGAAACAATTTTGATTTCAAATATTCCATTTCATGACCACTATGAATACACATGCATCCTTGTTGTAACAAGAGTCTAGATTCTTGGTTCAGAAACTAGAGTCATTAAGTATCAACTTTCTTACACAAAGTCCGATGGAGTTCCCTTATTGTTAAGTAAGGTAGATTATGTTAAAAATCCATCTTACCCATTCGACATTTCCATAGCAAAGGCAAGAGTACTTGAAAAATGTTTGCTTTTATAATTTTATATCCATTGTTCTGGGCCCCTGGAATCCCTTATGTGAAACAAATCTTAACTTGTGATATGAGGATGGCAGTTTCTTAATACCTTGTAGTTTAGATTTCATGGACTGATTTGTTGTTTTTTCTCAACTATAGTAAGTCCTCATTAATGTCATCGATAGGTTCTTGTAAACTGCGACTTGAAGCAAAATGACATATAATGAAACCATAGGCTAATTAACATAAATAAATATTTGTCCCAAACTAGGCAGAAATAGTTAACATGATTAGAGAGCACAAAATTAATGTTACAGTCAATTCTTCAAAAATCAGAAGGGGATAGATTCCTTATGAGACTTGCCTGACAAGCACTGTGAATGGTCTGATATTTTTTTACCCTGTTGGTAAGTTAAAAAGTTAGCCTGCCACAGTTTCATAGATGAGGGCAGAAAGCATGATATTCTGGATCGGAGATGAAGGAGAGTTTATACTGGCAGCACTAGCAATTTCCAGGTTATCAGCATTTTCTTGTGCCTGTTCCCTCACTTCCAATTTCAACAAGGTGATGCAAAAAGGTCCAGGTGACACCTGTACATGCAGTGAGTTGCATTACTAGAAAAAATCCTGAGTTTAGGGAACCCCAATCTTTTATAATAGCTGTAAGCATGTCTGGCTTTTAATGGAGCAAGAGACTATCTCTATCTTCCAAGTCTGCTGAAATAAACATCTTTGAAAATTTAATCTGAAACAAAGGCAGTCAGTATCACTGCTCACAAGATGTACAGAAACGAAAGATTCATGGAGAATTGTCCCCCTCCCCGCCCCCACATACACACACACACAAACAACAGTGTGAAAAATACTTGCTCTTCAACACATTTATTTGGGCATTTTAGGGGTGGGTCTCAGCCATTTCCTTTTAGACATTCTTATAAGCTATCAGTTTGTAGGAAATCGTGGTTTCTACTAAACTGGATACCATTTATAAAGGTCTTTGGTAATGTAATACTCATGGAAATCTTTGGTTTCATTTATTTTCTTCCTAATGTGATGCATCTGTACCCAGAATATCTAAAGGGGCTGTTTCATATTTGCCCTCTTTAAGTGATAGTTTAATATCACAGATTATGTGACTTACATGATTGGGTATTCTCAAAGACAATTCAAAACTGAATTGTCTGGGAACATTGAAAGGTACTGTAAAGAAGCAATGTTTCTGTTTGCATACTTATTTATTTATTTTAATGTCATGTAATATGGCATTGTCTAGCAGGCCAAGAAAAAGGTTTTATTTATTTAACTTTTTCCTGGTATGAATTATCATGCAATTGTTCTGCCTATTTTCCTTTATTTGTGTTGTAGAGCTCTTAATACATAGATATGTGCTGTTTGTTTAGCATTCCTGGAAAAAGAGAGGAAGAAGAATACCAAAAAATGTTCTCAATATTAACTTTGGGTTTCCTGTCCAATTGTAACCTTGACATACTTACACTGGAGTGATTATTTACTGACCCTTGAATCAAGATAAAGGGTTTACAGTCAACAGTCAGCTTTTTGTTCCTAGAAACATAGATTTTTTTCTCTTTATAAAGATGCATTTTCATGGCTACATATTTGACTTTATGTGTGCAATATCTTCCTTGAATTCCCTTTCAGCACCAATTTTTTTCAGCACCATTGTTATCAGGGTGGCATTGGTTAAATTCAATGTTTCCATTTGCACTTATACAAGTTCCTTACTACTTCCTACCATTAAAGATGTACCTGAAAATGCAAATTCACCATTGAGGTCCAGGGCAAGTGTGGCTTCCTGTGTTTCTTCTACCTGAGGTCATCCTGGGTCCCCAATTAGGGGAAGTCATCGGTAGCTGTGAAGCATGGAGATATTAAAAAAGCAGCCAGTGATATCTTTCTGTTCTTAGGTTGGTCCAGAGATGTCCAGAAATGTCCCTTTTCCATCCTCTTTTGTCCCAGTTCACCCTCTGCTGCTTGAGTGTGCACACTCAATTCAAGAGTGACCGACACTAAGGCCACCCATGCTTTCAGGGTTGCCTGTTCATTCCTGTCTATAGAAAAATGGTGTGGGCCAAGTGTTAGGATATTTGTAGATGAAACAAAACTTTAGGAGGCGCTAATAACTGAAGCCCATCATTTTGACTTTTTAGCTTCTGAGTAATAAGTGACAAATTGTTGGTGATAACTGTTCTAGTTTTCTTTACTGGCAAGTTGTTATTTGCTGACTGCAATCAGCACACTAGGGGGCACTAATTTGCTCAACATTCTAACTCAAGGCATGACCTCAAACTTACCCTATTACATTTTAGATCTAGAGGAGACCTAGGAGATCATTTAGGCCCATTTTCTAAATACTTAATATTAAACCGGAAGGAAATGACTTGCCCAAGGCTACACACTGGCCAGGTGAGTGTTCCAGTGATTCGACGTTCTTTCTCTTCTATTATAATACTTTTGTCACGGAAAGTAGAATAGCCCTTTCTTAATCACCAGCAATAAGTGCTCACAAGTCTGCTATATTTAGGGGATACTGCTTTGAACAACACAGATGTGGTTCTGCTCTCAGATTTCTCACCAGCTAGGAAGACCCACTGATCAATTAACTGAATTTTAGAAAGAGTATTATAGAGAGTATAGCAAAGTTATGTCAAGGAAGACTTTCCTATTTAGCTGAGCCTTAACTGAAAATGAAATTGGTCAGTAAGAAGCAGTGGGGAGGGAAGATTTAATGGTACAAAGCAAGTCAGATATGACATTACTAAGATGGGAGAGACCACAGGAACTTGGAAGTCCTGAAAAGCCAGTGGGGCAGCAGCATAGAGGGAGAGGGAAAGAGTGTTGCAAGATGAGGCTGGACAGGTAGGTGAGAGATAGATCACCCCGGGCCACGTTGGTCATGTTGAGAATAGGAACTTTATCTAAAGGGTGATGGAGAGTCATCGAAGGATTTTAAACAGGCAGGAGACAAATGCATGTGTTTTGCATGTATGAACACTGACTGCAGAATGGAGAGGGATGGTGTTGAAAAGAGGAAGCGCAGTGCAGGTGCTACCCAAGTCATTCAAACAAATCAAATGATTGTGGTAAGAACTTTAGTGGTGGTCACTGGGGGTGGTGCTTTCTACACATAAAGGGGGTGACTTGGTCTCAAGCATCCAGACAAGACAAGCTACCCCTCGCTACTTCCTGGCAGGGTTGCTGCCAAAAATCTTGCTGTTCTCCTTCTTACCCCCACCCCTTCTTTGACTTTTCCAGTTATGGTTCCCCTAATTTAGATATTGAATCCAACTCAGGGTCTGTCAGGGTCTTACCCTTGCATGCAGTCATCCCTGCAGCCAAGCACAGCCAGATTTGTTTCATTGTCCCAGAAGTCATGTGCTGCTATTGCTCCCTCTGAGTTGGATCCACCATTTAGAGGATGACAGGGCTGCTAGGGTGGAAAAGTAGGCAGTATATAAATATATGTATGTAAAAGTATGTAAAAATATACTTCATGCCATTTGATTTGTTTAGCAGGCCCTTATTTTTGTAGGGGATTATTGTTATTACTGAAAATAAACTTTTTTACTGGGTAAAAGCAATACATACTCATTGTAGAAAATCTGGAAAATGGAGGAAGCTTAGAAGAACAGAATCACCCCAAATTCCACAATTTAAGTCAAATAGCTTTTTTAAATTTTGGAATATTTCTTTCCAGTCATCGTTTTTTTTCTAAGTATATTTTTAATCTATTGGGATCTCACCAGTATGAAAAGTTTATATACCATTTTTACAAAAATATTATTAGCATTTTTGAGTGCTTATTGAGAGACTTCAAACAGAGTGCACTGTGAATGTTATCCCAATTTATCCTCAAAACAACCCTATGAGGTAGGATCTGTTCTTATCCCCTTTTATAGGTGAAGAAACGAAACTAAGGCATAGAAAGATGAAGCAACTTTTGAACAGTTTTACTGAGGCATAATTGACATACCAATGAGCTGTACATATAAACTAGAGCCTGTTTGGAGGACATTTGTTTATTTTATTTATCTATTTGGCCAACAAGAGAGATTTATATTGATATTTCAAGATATACTTTTAATATATAAGCAAATCTGGTCATAAAGTTATCATTTGTCTCTAATCAGAAAAATATTTTGCTTAAATACAATGCTGTTATTGCATGTTATAAAAGCAAACTGGCTAACATACAAATTATCTTGCCAATAATTTATATCAGCCTTTACAACTATAAATTAGCACTAATAGTTTTTTTGACTCATGGTGGGGTACCATATATGTGTGTGTGTCTGTGTGTGTGTGTGTGTGTGTGAGAGAATAATACATTTTAATTACATAAATAATTACATTTTAATGCATAGATAATTACATTTTCCCTCTCCTACTCCTATCCTATCACTAAATTCATTGTCAGGTGATATGTTGTATTTGGAAGTATGCTTGAAACTTTTAAACTATTTGACAGATAGTCTTTCAGCCACAGTAATGACCAGATGCTACTCAGTTGATCAGATTCCAGATCCCTGCTTTCTGATTTGGTTACTTAGATCAGAGTTTCTCAGCCTAGGTACTGTTGACATTTTGGGTTAAAAAATTCTCTATTGTGTCCTGTACATTATAGGATGTTTACTAGCATTCCCCCACTAGTTTCCAGTAGCAGTATCCTTTCCCCCATTTGTTGTGACAATCAGAAACGTCTCCAGATACTGCCAAATGTCCCCTCCAGGATAAAATCACCCCATTAAGAACCACGGATTTAAATCAAAGTAGCCAGTCGACATGTAGCATAATAAATGCATTTAACTTTTATTCATTTATTATTATTATTTTTAATCTTAGCAATATAATCAGGTTGAGGCAAGAGCAATCCAATTAATTTCACCATGGTTCACTGTCATTGGGCTTGAAAAAAATCAACCCCAGGGTGTTTTTGCTTGAGCATGTGATTTAAACATGACATAGTAAGAAGAATGATACTATGATTGCTCAAAGTAAAACATTTCACAGATGTTGGCTCATTTCTCCCTAGTTAACCTACGTTTGTGGTAAATTTGAAAAGTTGTTAATTTGATAACCATATTGATGTATGTAAATGGATTATGTCCTGAGTTTTAATTGTATATTCTTTGATATTTAGAAAATGGCCCAACCTCTACATCTATAATTCTTTGAATCCTCTTGCCTTTGATTTTAGCATATAACCATGGCTGTCTGAGCTAGTTAGTTCAGAAGGGTTTTATAACATGATAATGAGGCCAACGTTGCAGTTCCAATTAGCTTCACAGAGGTAACACCCAGCTTCACAGTAGCAGACTGAACTGCTAACCCCTGCCATCCCTCTCAGCCAATGGCCAAAAGAAAGATGAGAACAGAGAATGTTGTCGACTCAGCACTCCCAGGACCATTTAGCCTGGACAAGCAAAGGTCACAATCTCATTGATGATGATGGGCCATCCGTGTTATAGTCCTTACACCAATTCACTGCGAAAACACAAAATAAAGAGTACTCTCTAAATCAAAACTGCCTTTATAGCCAGTGTAGATCATTGAGGCAAAGAATTTCTTATTCTAATTTTTTAGAATTAACAACAACAACAAAAAAAGCTGCAGTTTTGAAAGGCATTTAAATAATTTTTATTTTTGTTTTCCAATTTGGGATCTTGACCATGTATTTCAAGTAAGTAAGTACAAATTATTTTCTAATCATTCACTTAGAGGGATGGATGGTCATTATAAACATAAATTTGCCTGTCACTATGTAAATATAATGGCTAACTTAAGCAATTTTTCATTGGAACAGGAAGACTTTTACAAGTATTGAAATGGCGATTGAATTTTACTTGTATTTATCATGGCTTTGTATTGGCAAAGGGATATTAACAAGGGTCCCTAGCACCGATTTCCCTAACATTAATTTATGTGTTATATAAAATGTAACCTTCATAGAAACATAGTCCTGTGCATCTGCCCTTTGTTCCAAAGATTGGATTTAGTTCTGCTCTTGGAATATTTGCATTGTTCCTACTACAGTGCCTATATAGTAACAGATGCAGGTGAGGCTTAGCCACTTTGATTTATAGTCTCATTTTCAGCACTAAGATACATTTGTTTGTTTTCATTTTCTTCTGGTCTTTGAATTCTGATCCTGCTCACTCAATCCGAGGCCACTTTCCCAGTAGGGAGCTTCTGGAGCTTAGCATCATTTATATAAGTTTGCTTTTCTCATTGATACCTAAATTCTTCTTCCGATTTATCAAGAAATTCCATAGGAATTTTCAAAATGTGAGTAGATAGTCTGGTGATGAACAGGTATTCATTTTCAAGCTCTTCCATTTAAAATGCATTCATTAAAATGCAATCAATTTTAGTAGCCTATGGAGAAAATAGCTTTTAGAAATTGATATTTACCTCACCTCATCAAAGGCTTGCTAAATATATTGAGCCGCAAATGAATAACAGTGGACAGGCCAAACAAATTGAGCCTTGAGTGCAAGAATATCTACAGGAATTTCCATGGATTGCTTTTTAAACAACGAAATCAGGAACATAATGTGTTTTGGGGGGGTTTTTTGTTTTTGTTTTTTTATTGATTTCTACAGTTTAGCTGCATGGGTAGCACATTCTCTCAGCTGCCTGTTAATATTAGTGCTATATTCAGAATCTCTTGTTTCAAAATGCATGGTGTTCTCTTTCTAAAACTGTAATATTTGTTGAGCATCTGTATTGTCAGGCACTGTGCAAAGTACTTCCATGGATTATTTCATTTAGTTTTTTACAATGGCCTTCTGGCATATGCTAGATATTATTGTCCTCATTGGATAACTATGGGAACTGAGGGGTAAATGTTAGTCAATCACCCAGGATCATACAGCTAACACTAACACAGGACAAAGCCAGAACTTGAATTTAATCTGTATGAATCCAGAGCCCATACACCTAATTGCTATGCTATACCACCTCCCAGAAGTCATTTATCGCAGAGATTTGTATCACTTTTTCTTTCTAAGAATAGTAATGTGATTTTATTTTGATCACATTTGATTTAAAACAAATAAATAAAAATGATACTTAAATCCCTTTCCTGTCACCCAAACCTGAATTCCTACATAATGTACCATGTTTGTGCAAATTTAACTCGAGTTGCGCCTTCAGCACTCTGCTTTTCATGGGTCTTAAATTTGTAGCTAGAGACTTGTTCGTGTTTTGAGTAACCGTATGTCATTCCCTATGTCATTTTGGGTACTTAAAACATGTTCAATGATGTTTAAAGAATGCAGTTTACACCACTTCCTTTAGGAGACTGTAAATTAAAAAATGATAGGAAGTGTCAAACCATAATTACATCGAGGGTTTTAGTAACCTCATAAACCACAAGAATGAAAAACCAAAAAAATTTTTTTTTCGACTGCTAGCATCAAAATCTCATTTGCTGATTCGATTTTTGCAGCATTGATGGAAATAATCCAGTTAGGCTGACATTTTTATAGAGGATAGTTTAATGTTCAAATAAGCTGTGCTATTTTACCATCTTTATTTTCTTTTAGAAAAGGTCTTTTTCTTCTATAATGATTTGAACTGTGCTATAAAGTAAATGAAAAATGTGTCTTGCAGGTTGTGTTATGGCTCCAGGAGACACATTTTAGTTGATGTGAAGGTCATTGCCATAACCATAGTTGATGTGTACAAATACACACCCCTCCTAATTTTTAATGCTGTTGTTGTATTTCTTAATGAATCTAATCACAGGAAATATGTCAAAAGAAAAGAGAAATTTGTTCTCAAACATATGCTTGGGTTTCTGTTAGCAGGAAACAAATGTCCAAATTTGTTGTGATTGCATACAAGCTCACACACATGCTCACGCATGTGCTCACACATGCACCCAAGTTTGGATCTAAGAGTGAACCTGGTAACACAGAGCCAAACACTAAGCATATGTCAAAATTTGGTGTGATCACAACAGCAGAATGGCACAATATTGTTTCATTCTGTCTCATGCAGGAAGAGACGCCAAATGACAGGAAATCATAAAATGAATGTCATTCCCTTCTCAGAAGCCTTCTGCTTAAGTAATTGAGGGAAAAATAAAACCAATTTGTTTCAGTGTGACTTACTTGTCATTGGTAAATTGATACATTTCTGTTCTATAAGAGAAAATAGGCTGATAAACCTTTAAATGGTTGAGAAATGTTAGATAAAATTGCTGAAATTTGATGTTTCTGTTCTACAAGTCAAAATCTATCACTCATTAAAAAAATAGCATCAGCAAATTTATGTAGTTCAAACTAACAGAATAATATTTACTGTATTCATTTTTATCCTTTTAAAATCTTTCTATCTGTATTTTTTAAAAGATGACATATTTCTAGTCATATAAAAAAGGCATAACTTTAAAGATGGATGCAATACAAATAACGTGTGTTGATCAAATATTTTCAATATATTGTTATCCATAAATTCCCTTGTGAGAGCCAGGGAGAGGATGGTTGTCCAAAACTAGCAAATTTCACCAAGAATGAGAATTAGAATTCTTTCAGAATCCTGTGATACCTTTAGCTCATGGGCAAAAGGTAATGACAGGGAAAAGTAAATGGGGACCAAATCATAACTCCTTGAAGAAACCTTCCTATACCATGTTAGAAAATTATGGCTAGATGAAATGGCCAATAGATTCATGGAATGGAAATGCCATTTGAATTATCCAGGTCAACAGTTCTCAGCTATCCAGTAAGAGGGTCCAGACACACATGGATAAGTTGCCATGAGCAATGAGGCATGTTGTGTCTGGGTTATTTCTAAAGTCCAAAGTAAGCAAATTATTTTATTCTTTTATAAATTAGAATATATTTGAAACTATCCTTCTAAAAATGCCACACTAACTTAATAGCATTTCAAATCAGAAAGAAAGAAGTACTGCTTCAGCTGTTGGGTCTAGTATTACATAAATGTCCTTTGTTGATACCCATGGGAATGAATCTTACATGAAAACATAGGAGTAATATTTCCTCACAGAGAAAAGTTTGTAATCTGCAGCTCTAGGCACCTCCTGCAGACTTTGCCAAATATTGCTGAATTCATAAGCAGAAAGCCAATGGTGTGCCTGGAATCAGCAAAGGGTCGTAGTCTTGAGGGACATTTCTCCAGGGCATGGTGAGGCCTGAGAAAATACCTATGCCACCACTAGACAACACATTTTTCATAACTAGTTGCTTAGAGCTCTTGGAGTCTATGTCTCCTTCCTGAAGTCACTGCCAAAGTTTGTTTTCACTAAGCTCAGTTTATCTGAAGTGGCCATGCTCCAGGAGTTGACCTTTTCTTTCTTTGGAAGTGTTAATATCATCGATTAAGCTCCATAGTTGGTCTCAGTCCAGTGGCTATGCCCATAGACCTAAGAGAAGCTTTAAATTAATTAGTTCAATGCTTGCAGGAGAACCTTATTCCTATATGTACAAGTTATTTGAAGGGATAGGGGCACCTTACAATTGCCCCTATTTAACAAAATATTAAAATCTAAATCTGACTCTAATTGTTGCTGTTTTTAACTGCATGATTATGCAATCTCTCTAGATTATTGGATATTCCAATTTCTTTTTCTTTTATAGTACAAGACAATCCTAAAAAAGTTGACACCAAAACCTTATAAATCAACCTCATAGGTTGAAAAATTCCAAGTAAAATACCAGCAAATTCAATTTAGCAAACCTTAAAAACAATAACAAATCAAAACCATAAGAGTTAGTTCTTAAGAACATAAGAAATGTTTCTATTAGAGAAATCTGTTGTTATACTTGATCTCATTAATAGGTTAAATGAGAAAATTTTTGTCTCTACAGATTGTCATAAAGTACTTGATAACATATACATTACTGATGAAAACACTGATGGAACAGACGAAGAAGATTAAATACTTAAAATGATAATGGTTACTTATCTGAAACAAAGATTAAATATTTCACTTAGTTGTAAATGAATTTTCATTAAATTGAAAAACAAGAAAAAGATTACAAATTTATTGACTATTTTTCTAAAAAATCTAGCAAATAGAACGACAAGGGAAAAAAAATAGGTGAAGGGATTAGAGAGGGGAAGTCAAACAAATCCACATTTATCTATACTGAAAATTTAAAAGAATCAACTGGAAAAAAAATAAAAACTTATTAGAACTGTTAGGAGTTTAGTGTGGTGCCCACTTATAAACAAGTACAAAAAAATAAAGTGTAGTTACGAGCCAAATCAATTTAAAAATCAACAGGAAAAAAGCTCACATATCACAATAGCAATCCCAAAATAGAAAGTAACTAGGAATAAGTATAAAAAGAAATTTATAAGACAACCTTGAAAAAGGTATAAAATAATTTGGAAGAAGGTGAGATTTAAGAGGGAAACATTCTATATTCCTTGACAAAAAGAATCAATATTTTAAACATTAAATTCTTTCCAAAGTAACCCAACAATTTAATGCAACTAAAATCAGAATCACTAAGGGTTTCTTTCAGGAGTATGACAAAATAATTGAAAAATCCATGTGAAATAAATTGAAAAGCAAAAATAGCTAGTAAGCTATTTAAAAACTCAATGCTCCCAAAAGGTTAAGAATAATTATATTAAAAGAAAAGATTTGATCAATTTTCTAAACAAAATGTAAAGCTCTATACAATGAAAAATAACCACAAACAAAATTAAAAGACTATTAATGTGCTATAAATGTGATGGGAAAACATCTGCAAGACAAGATTTCTTTAATATGTAAAGCAGTCTTACAAATATGAAAGAAAGAGACAAGCATTCATATAAAATTCACAAGACCAAAGGCCAACAAACTTTTTCTGTAAATGGCAAATAATAAATACTTTTGGCTTTGTAGGCAACATAGCCTCTATTACACTGCTCAACTCTGCCCTTGTAGCACGAAAGCAGCCATAGACAATCTGGAAACAAATAGGCACAACTGTGTTCCAATAAAACTTTATTTAGAAAAATAAGAAGTGGGACAAAGTTGGCCCACAGACCATAGTGTGCCAACTTCTGCAATATACCTTCTATGACATGTTCACTGCTGTATTCCAGATACACCTAGAAGCAAGGTTGGTATACACAAGATGCTCAACAAATATATGTTGAAGAACCAGTAAATAAATGAATTGAAAGAGGACAACACATAAAAACATAATTAAAATCAACAGAAAAACCTAAAATTGATCAATCTCACATAAGAGGCAAGTAAAAGTCATGATATTTTTTTTTTCTCTCACATTCACGAAGTTTGTTCTTTTAATGATCATTTTTAGGTTTGGTAAGGATATAGGCTAATGCATGTCTTTATATGTTGCTGGTAGGCTTTTCACTCTTTTATCTTCAGTTATAGAGAAAAGTGTAGAAAATTATAGAAGAAAATCAGTAGATCCCCTTTGTAGGTCAGCAGTTCTCAATTGTTTGGGCTCATTCTTTAAAAATATTGAGAACACCTAAGAACTTTTGTTTATTAATATTTATCATATTTATCACGTTAGAAAATAAAATAGAAACATCTAAAATGTTTGTTAATTCATTTAACATAGCAATAATAAACTCTTTACATATTACCATAAATAACATTTTTATGACAATAACTACATTTTCCAAAGAGTGGCATTATTTTGCATTTTGCATATCTCTTTAATGTCTGTCTTGAAAGAAGTCAACCAGATTTTCATATTTTCTTCTGACTTCATTCTGTTGTGATATGCTTTTTTCTTGAAGGATATGAAGAAAAATCAATCCTCAAAGAATTATGTAAAAAAAAGTATATTTTAGTAGTCTTTTCTGACAACGGAAAATTCTGCTTTGATACTACACCAGAATTCAACAAGTGGTAGTTTCTAAATGGGTAGTGGTAATGTGAAATCTAAAATCATATCACTGAACTTTTCATACTCCATTATATTAAAATCCAGTTATTTACCTTGTTCTTTGAGGGTATCTTATATGCGTGTATGATTTTGTAACACCACGCATTGACCACTTGGAAAATATTGTTTCACTAAGTAATGTAAACCTCCCAGATGTAGATTCATTTCATTATACAATATTCAAGGTTCTATTTATTACATCTTCAGAAAAGTCTTTACCTATTAGGAATTTATCAAGCCCACAGTGACTTGACAATACATACTGTCTGTGGTTTTCTTTGAAGTGACAAATCCTTCTGAGAAAAAGTTGGCCAAACACTCAAGTCTGAATACCTGTAATTTGTCTCTTACTCATTCTTTCAAGAAAAATGATGTTCTATGAAGCAAGCAGGTCGTTCAGTTCACAGTCACACAAGGGCTTTTTCTCAAGACACTCATCATATTTCAGTTTGCAGCAGGAGTGCTATATGCATACTTGCTAGTTTGTCACTCAGAATACTGTTTTAAAAGGGCTCAAGTGTTGAGATTTAATTAAAATAATTTTTATTGCTTCATCAAGAACATCCTTGAGTCAAGCGTGGCTTGTTGTTTTCTTTTACTGCGAGTGCGTGGTGTGAAGAATACAACGATCCCTCGTACGGTTGGTGCCACTGCGTTGATTTGTGTTAAGCCGTCACAGATTTACCCTCCACTGATTTTGCACCATCAGTGCAAATGTCAACATAGTGGAAAAGATAAATAATGTCTTATTTGTCTAAAGGACGAATAGAGTATTATTATGAAAATTATTTTGACCTCATGGACATCCTGCAGGAGACTCAGGGCCCCCCAGAGGTTCTTAGATACACTTTGAGAACTGTATTCCAGATTTGACAAATGTTAACATTTTATCTGTTCAATATGTTTGCTTCAAAACTGTTTGTTAATAAAATATTATGGATCCAGCTAAAACCCTTATACTCCCCCAGTGTCCTTTTCCAGATATTAACTACTATATTGAAGTTAGTGTATCATTGCTGTACATGATTTTGTACTTCCCCTATGTATGTAAACACTCACAGCAGCATATTTTTATGGTTTTTAAATTTTTTACATAAATAATTCCATTATGTATGTATGCCTTTACTGAGATTTTTTTTTTCATTCAAAATTATGCCATTAACATTTTTGAGACAGAGCTATGTTGATACATTTGGATCTAGTTCATAAATTTTAACTGCTGAGTTATATTCATCTCTTTATTCCTGCATTGATAGATATTTAGATAATTTTCAACGTTTTACTATTGTGAATATCTCCTTAAACATGAGTCACTTAAGTTGTAGACCGTGAAGTGCGATTTCTAGGTCTAAAAGCATGCATACGGTCAGTTTTCCTTGTCTGTATTGCCTAACTGTCTCCAACATGGTTTTACTAATTTCAACTAGTATGTTCTCAACTGGTACTCTTTCTGGGGGCAGTTTGGCAATGTGTGTTGAACGCTTTAAAAGAAGGCATAACATTGAACCAGAAATTCCAATTGTAAGAATTGAGGATAAAGGTCATTTGGCCATCAGGAATGAATACAAAGATTTTTTTTTACAAAGTTGCTTATTGTATTAGTATTTATAAAGCAGAAAATCTGAATAACAGCTTCTAGATGTTTAATAATAGGTGATTAAATAATTTGTGGTGTCTTTTCGCAGACTATTATGTAGCCATTTTATATCCTAATGTTCTTTTATCAATACATGTTATTTTAGATAATTATATTTATCAAAGTGGGTGATAGGAGTTTAGTAATTTTTTTTCCTTCTTTGTGTGGTTCATTTTTTTCATTTTCTTGTGTTTTTGAGGAAACACTATAGGAAAGAAGGAGGAAAGGAAGGAAGGAAGAAAAAAGGGAGGGAAGAATGGAGAGGCAAAGATGGCACACTGTGAATTGGAGGATATATTTTGAGACCTCATCACAAAATGTCAGGTCAGGCCAAAAAAGTAGAACCACAGTTCCCAAATTTGACACTGCATAATAGTTATTTGAAAGTTTGTTGCAACCCCTAGAGATTTTAATTTGGGGGGACTGGGGATGAAGGAGACCCTGAAATGCATAGACCTCACACCTAAATAATCATGGGGATGTGAAATGCAGTGTGGGGAATATAGTCAATAGTGTTGTAAAGTCTATGTAGGGTGTCATATGGGTACTACACTTATCAGGGGGATCACTTTTTAAATTATATAAATGCCTAACCACTGCACTATATACCTGACACTAATATAAAATAATAGTGAATGTCAACTATAATTTATATATATTTGATATTGAGATCATTTTATATATATATTATTTAGATATATACTATATATATATATATATACCTAAGTTATATATATATATATAATTTAGATATATAGTCACAGGATGTAAAGTACAGCACAGGGAATATAGTCAGTGGTATTGTCATAGCCATGTACGGTGTCAGATGGGTAGTAGACTTGTTGGGTTATCACTTTGTAAGGGGTGTTGTTTTATACACCTGACACTAATAATAAAAAAAATACTAATTTAGAAACAGTAGCTCATTCGATCTGACATGCCTGCATTGATGAAAAATCAGGTGTCTTGTCATTTTCAATATTCAACAGTCAAAAGAGACATGCAATGGCTGGGGGAAAGTTCGGGTGGTGCCTGTCCTCGAAGAGGCCTGATGCTGAAGGCAGAAGTTCTGTGACCACATCCTGGAGGCAGGAAGGAGCCCTCTTTCTTGAAAATATGCCCCAGACTTTGCTTTCCTCTCCTTGGCATTGGCAGCCTGCCCCGAAGCAGACAAGGTCAAGCCTGCAGGTGGTGGCTCCAGGTGTTCTTCCTCACTTCTCTCCCACCCCTCCTTCCTCTGTTCATTGGCATCGCGGTCCCTTCCTCTGTTGAGCAGAACTTTGCAAATTTGAGCACCAGAATCTGGGGGTGAGCTTCTTAAGACACTATCCCTGGCCTCTGCCCTAGCGCTTCAGATTCCAGAGGTCTGGGGTGGGGCCCAGAATTTGCATTTGTAATAAGTTTCCAAAGTGATACTAAGCGGCTGGCCCATGGACTAAAGGGAGGTAGAGCCAACAGACTCACTAGGGAGAGCCAGCCAGGGATTCGAGGGGCTAAGCAATAAAACGTTATTCCCTGGAACTCTGATCAGACGCCATTTAGAAATACAGATGTGGGTGCAGTGCTCGTGACAGCATTACCAGGAATAGTGATAAGAAGACTAGCAATATTAACAATAGAAACAGTAAGAATAGTAAGATTCATAATGAAATAACAAAAATAACTAAGGATCATTTTTCTTCCCATGTTTTAACAAGCTCTTGGACGTGGTCTTGCCAGAACAGAGACAAGATTTCGGACGCGAAAACGTTATAAAGTCACGAATTTCAAAAATGTCTCTTTAAATGGATGTGTTACATTTTCAGTGAAAGCAGGTCTTTAAAAACATACCAGAGCTTATGATCCAGAAAAAAAGCTGTTTCTTTTTCTCCTGCAGGGTATTATTTATTTTTGGCTAATAGATTCAGCCAAGCCATTTTTATAGCCTCACATGTTATCAAAAAGTGTTTTTATTGCTCAATCTAACTACTCCCTTTCTCAACCTATTGCATTAATGCTGCCTTTAGAAGCCAAGTCTAAACTGCAGTCTAGATAAAAGGGATTTTTTAAAACCTCATTTATGTTATTCCTTTTTGTGTTAAATTATGAATACGGTAATTGGTGGTTAATGATATGTAAGTGCTGTAGCCTCAGACACTTTGGGTTACTCATGTCTCAGCACCATTTTCATCTGGCCCTCATTTTCCAAACAGCAGACCTATAATTATGCCAATATTATCCAAGCCAGAGAATATTTTGTTTTTCTTTGTTGCTACCTATAGACCATAGAGTTATGGAAAGCATTGGACGTGCAAAACTAATTTTACCCCCGAGTGAAAATTCTGAGGGGCAGCTCAGTAAGATATAATTAAAGGTGTATTACTCATAGATTTGAAAGATCACTGAGACATCTAGAAAGCATCTGATCTGGCCGTTTGGCTTTAATATTAGCTCCATTTTCAGATGAAGGCTCACAAAAATAAAATATACATGAAGCTGGGATTTGAACTGGAGATCTGTCTGGCCCTAAAGCCTGTTTCTTGTCAAGGGCGGTTGGCAGCTGTCTTTTGCCTCGCTGAACAGTGTTTGTTTTTTTTGTTTGGTTTTTTTGTGTGAGGCTATTGCCAGACTACCTTGAACTCTTTCTTCATCTGGTTAAATGTTTTTCATAAGCTTTTAAAGCTTCATTTATATTTTCTTTGTATAGCATCTTTCAATGACAAGGTCCTTGCACCAGATATTTTGATGGACAAAACTTACACATATACCTGAATGAGGAAGATACATCCATTTTGCTTTGTATAAAAAAGTTCAGGTCTCATATTTACATTGAAAATGTCAGTCTTTGTTTCCACTGAAGGGCTAATCTTTCTAAAAATGCCCCACACTTTGAAGGCCATCCAAAAGGCAGAAACTTTTTAGGACCTTGTGTTCAGATTTTGAATGTATTCTGCTAGCTCAGTGTTAAAGTTCAAATTATCTCGGAAGTATTTTAAATATTTGTACAAGAACACTGATTAGTTTACTAACGTGTTACCTCATAACCATCCACTAATAACCACCTTGGCCTATGATCACTAGCTCCAAGGGCTCAAGTGAGCTCTTGGCAAAGGTAATTTGTTTCAGTGTTTGAAGCTGTCATATGATGTCTTTACCCTAGGGTTTGAAAGTGTTGACTCAGAAAAGAATTTGAAAACTGGTTTTTAAAACTGCATTTTATTCTTTGCACAGAACAGTTGAAAAAGAAGTTCTAATACGGTAGTGTCCTCCCCAACCCCTTCTCCCTTTTTTTTTTTTTTTTGTAGTTACTATTTCCTGACTATTTACATGTAAACTGAGACCAGTAGCATGGTGTAGGGGCGGGGTGCACAGGATACCTGGGATTTAGTTCTGGCTCTGTCATTCAACTCATGACCTTGGACAATTCATTTAGTTTCTCTGGGTGTTGGTTTCTATAAATAAGAAAGTGATTCAAGGTTCATACATAAACTGTAGGGTCTGTACATGTGCGCATTCTGCCACAAGAAGCCAGATTAGATCCACCTGTGGGTTAGGCAGACCCCTGCCTCCCTTGTTTCTTGCCTTTTGGCAGGGCTGGCTTCGTAGGCTGCAACCTGTGCAGTCACACAGGACCCTGCGCTCTACAGAACTCTGTGCCTGGCTTAGGGCTTTGTTGTCACCATCTTGAAATTCTTAATACATTTTAAACAAAGGCCCTGCATTTTCATTTTTCTCTGGATCAGACAAATTACATAGCTGGTCCTGCCTTTTGGTAGTACATTTCTTGCCAGTATGTCTACCAGCTGAAAAAAAGGAGCCCTAACCTCAAAGTGGTCACTTTTGCCACCATTGTTATCTTTTGGGTAGACTGAGGAGAGGAAAAAGTTGACAAAATTATAAAATGTGGATTTTTAAATTATTATTATTATTTTCAAGGATTTGAGTTTTTGATGGCTTACATTTTCTTTTGTCTATGCCTCCTTGCACCTCAATCCCATTTGTTTTTTAAATAAGAGTTAATTACTGGTATTTACAAAAAAATATTTTCAGCCTCTGCACCCAACATCATTCTCTCCATCACCACATAATTAGTTACAGTACAACACAGAGGATGCTTTGGCTTTGAATTATCTCTTTGTTGTACGTTTTTATTTTTCTGGAGGAGTTACAATTACCACAGGTGGACAGACTCGAGAGGTGACGTCTTTTCCACAAGCAGCTGATTCGTTCTGACCTAGTGAGCTCCTCTTCCCCTTTAAGCATAGAATAGCCACCCAGGACTATGAGAGAGAGGTCATTTCCGGGTAAAAAATGGGCTTGCTTTTAAGCATTCTAGCACATTCATGCTGCGGGCCATGCACATTAACATTGATAAACGTTAGCCTGAGATTGCAAGGAGCATATGCTTTCCTGGTTTTTTCATTATTGCATGCCAAAGGATGAGAGAGCAAGAGAGACAGAGGAAAGCGTCTCCATGGACGGCTGGATGTGGTTTTATGTTAGTTATGAGTCTGCTTTCAGAAACTTGGAGAAACTCTCTAAGCAACTAAATGGCCAGTCTACGTATCACATCCATGATAATAAATTGTTTTGATGGGTCACTCCAGACTGTCTGTTTTCAAAGTACTAAAAATGCCAAACCAATCCTCAAACGCTTTTTTATCATAGTCTTCCAAAATCCTGTCTTTTTGCCCTCAGTTCATAAAGTTTTATTCGACTTACTTAAAGCTTGATAGCAGCTGACTTTTAATTATAGTAACAATACCTGAATGTTTTAAAGTATTTAACTAGACTTTTCCTTCCTAAAACTGAATTTAAATGACAGTCTCTATGTTGAATTCTAATTGCTGCCCTGATTCCTGAATGGTAGATGAAAAACATGTCATTTTATATTCTAAATCACATAAACTGGTGTTATGACCCGTAACTGTGCTTCAAAACAGGAAGGAAAGAATGGATAAATTTTGAAAGGGAATGCAATTGATCATTCAGCAATGTTTTGTATCTGGCATTGATAGCCAGCGAAGCAGCAGTCCCAGCTTCCATTTATGGGTTCCTTGTATCCAATGCATTGAATCATTCCAGCGGTAAATTAATAGTTTTGAAACTGTGGGATTTTAGATGAAATGAACCAAAGTGAAACTCCTCAAGTAATTAGGTAAATAGTTTGGTTCCATGCATGTTATTTCAGAATAAATAAACCTTTTGAGCACTACTTTACAAAGATTCCAAAATAAGAGCCGCAGAAGCCTAAACATACAGTTACCTGTAAAAAGAGAAAAAAATCACAAATTTAAGTATCCGCCCAGGGAGCATAACATCCCTCCTTGATGACCTCCAGATGAGGCCACCCACTCAGCTTCTTCTCATAAGGAGTGACCTTAAAGGTGTCATCACAATGATAACTCATGGCAAGTGTCTGAGGGGACACCTCACCTCACAGAGGCCATCCAAAGGGACATGGGGCAGAAATACCTCTAGGCTGACATGAGTACTGTGGCATTTTGCCCTCAATGGACAACTCAGTGTTTGCACCTTTGGATGCACCTTGGAATCACCTGGGTAAAGAAAGTAAAAACTACTGATGTCTGAGTCCTGTCCACCGAGATTCTGATATAATTGGTCTAGGGTGTGGCCTCGTCCTTGGGATTTGAGAAGTCCCCTCAGGTGGTTTTAAGGGGCAGCCAAGGCTGAGAACCAAGGTCTAGAGTGAGGGATTTTTTTGTTTGTGTGCTTTTTGTTTTTTAATATATAACAGCTTTATTGAGATGTAATCGCATACCACACTTTTCACCTATTTAAAATGCACAATTCGGTGGTTTTTAGTATATTCACAGTGTGCCATCATCACTACAATCAATTTTACAACATTTCCATCATCGCCTGAAGGAAATCCATTAGCAGTCACCCTCCCACCCCCACCCCAGCCAACCATTAATCTACTGTCTGTCTCTCTAGATTTGTCTATCCTGGACATTTCATGTAAGTGGAATCATAATATGTGGCCTTTTGTGACTGACTCCTTTCACTTAGCTAATGTTTTTAGGGTTCATACATGTTATATAGCATGTATCAGTACTTCATTCCTTTTCATTGCCAAATAATATGCCATTGCATGGATATACCACAGTTTGTTTATCCATTCGCAAGTTGGTAGATATTTGGGTTCTACATTTTGGCTATTATGAATAATGCTGATAGAAACATTTGTGTACAAGTTTTTACATGTACGTATGTTTTCATATTTTGGGGTATATAGCTAGGAATAGAATTACTTGGTTTATATGGTAACTTTATGTTTCACTTTTAAGGAACTATCAGACTGTTTTCCAAAGCAGCTGAACCATTTTCCCAATCCTACCAGCAGTACATGAGGGTTCCAATTTCTATACATTCTTGCCAACACTTGTTGTTATCTATCTTTTTGATGATAGCCATCTTTGTGGGTATAAAATAGCATCTCTTTGTGGTTTTGATTTACATTTCCTTCATGGATAATGATGTTGATCATCTTTTCATGTGCTTGTTGTCCATTTGTATATCTTTAGAGAAATGTCTATTTATAGCCTTTGCTGATTTTCTAATTGTTATTTGTGGTTTTTTTTCATTTTTGAGTTGTAAAAATTCTTTATATATTGCAGATACAAATTCCATATGAGAAATATGATTTGTAAATATTCTTCCACTCTGCACATTGTCTTCACACTTTCTTGAAGGTCTCTTATGAAGCACAAAAGTTTCAATTTTGATGAAGTCCAATATATTTATTTGTTGCTTGTGGTTTGGCATTCCAATCCAAAAGGCTTTGTATAACCCAAGGTAATGAAAATTTTCTCCTATATTTTCTTCTAATAGTTTTCGTTTACATTTAGGTCTATAATCCACTTTGCATTAGTTTTTCTGTACAGTGTGAAGAAGGGGTTCAACTTAATTCTTTTATATGTGAAGAGCCTAGAGTGAGTTTTTGAAACAGCCTCCTCATGGTGGTTAATGAACATCTTGCTGAAAATCAGCTGTGTAATAAAATAAACTTCATGGGGCTTGGCACATTGGGTACCTATAACCAGAAATGAATTGCCAGTTAATTTCAGCTTCTTTCTACTCTCACCCAGGAAGCCCACACACTGGCTGAAAGCCTAAATACCTGGAACTACCAAATAACACATTTACGCAGCCTCTCGTCTGAGGTCTCCTTTCTAGGGGGGTACTTAGTAATTAATTGAAGAGTGATATCACTCTCCATCACTAAAAGCTTCTGAAAGTGCTGAGTTCACTTTTCTGCACTGATCCACATAAACACACTTGAACTACAGTATGTGACCTGTAGGTCAGAAATGCTTGGCTTAATGCTATGATGCTATTTGATGATATTTCAATGTTTAGTGCTCTTTCCAGTTTAATGAAAGAAGGCCCCTCCCTGAAAACTAGCAATTACTTTCAGAAAGTTATGAAAACATCTTATCTGAAAATACTTAAGAAAAGAGCAGATAAACCATCTCTCAGAAGGCCCTTGAGTGACATGTAGTCCAAATGTATCTAAAGTTCAGTGTTGCTGTGGTGATGCCAGGTAGGATTATGACCAATTCCACCAGCAAGAAGTCTCATTGGTCAAGCTGCCAGACTGAGAGCCCAAATTTAGGGACAAGTGAAGTTCCTTCCCTTTCTTCAGCTCTAAAAGTGCTGATTCTCAAGCATGCAGGTACATTTCCCACAAACAGCCTCTGTGTGCTTGTCTAGAAAAGGAACACACATGACAAGTGTCTTTCTATACTACTGAGCTTATGGAAGACACCTTAATATATGCGTTGGGGGCCCATATTGAAACGTCTATCACTTCCCTATAAATCCCCCAAGCAAATACCGTTTTATCTGAAGAAAATAGGCATGCACTACCTTAAACCTAGGTCTGAATCCTGGCTGTACTGCACAGTCTGAGTAATTTTAATGACATATTTAACCTCTTTGAGCTTGATCTTCCTCTTGTATATGATGGGAATATAAAAATATTTATTAAGGTCATTGTTGGGTAGACTTGATAACAAATGTAAAATCTCCGGCCCAAGTTGGGAGTTCTATTTTATTATACTAACCCTTTCAATACTAAAGATATTGTGCACCCCCAGTTTCAAAACTCATTTTTGAGGCTTACATCCAAAGAATTAAAAGGACCATGAGCAAAAATGAAGATTAGATTTACGATTGGATTTGTCAGATCCCTCCCCCATAGCATTCTATTCCTTCAGTGGTCATAGCCCTTGTTTCTTGGCAGGCTCTGGGACCTCACTTCATGAGGTCTTCCTGCCACCCTAAGAAAAACATCACCACTGTCCATGACTTTGGTGATCCATGGCATTCCATCAAACTACCCAGCTGTTTAAAACAGCAGGTATTTATTTTCTTTGGTCTGAATATGAAAAGATAAAATGCAGCTGCCTGTTTTTGGGAAAGCTTTCTTGGTCTGTGTCATTTGGTTCCGTTAGGCTCTGGAATGTCTTATGACTTTGGTCTGTACACCGACCTCTACCAGGTGTGCCTAGAGTTTGTTTATGCAGATATTTATTGTACAAAGCCCAAGTTTCCCTAAGATGCTTTTGTGAGGGGTTAATTGTTCAGCAGAAATGTTTGTCTGTGAGTAGGAGGAAACATTTACCATGACAAGTATGTGAGGCCCTATACAGAGGAAGTTACTACAAAGAGGCATGAGATCTGGCGTGGCTCGTCAGGTGACCTTGGGTGTTTAATCCTCTCAAGTACTTTCATTGACTTAGCGTGATATGGAAATACTGATCTTTTCTTCCATGAGCCTCCCATAACATCCTAAAGATCATCAGTAAGATGCCAAGCATGGAAAGATTTCACTCCAAGAACAACATAGTATACATTCAAGTAGTGGCATCTGTATTAGCTGTATTCCTTTTCTACAAAAAAACTCAGAAGTTTCCTTAATGATAATGTTTCAAAAATCGGGACCAGTGGATGTGAGAACTACAAATGAAGAAGCCTAAAAAGAAACATTAATTCAATAAGGAATTCAGCGTTTATTTTTATTAGGCCACATTATCAAATATATCCCTTTTTAAACTTTGTGGCTATAAATAGAGATATTAAAAAGTAGAATAAACTACTTATTCTTCATATCAAGGAAGGAGAACAGAGGTATATATAAATTCCAAGCAGTATATGTTCCAAACCTCTGAAAATTCTTCCTAGAACTTGGCCTGGAATATACAAATCTAGACATATAAATACAAATATTAGTCATATAACTATAAATATGTAAAACCTAAACTATTTCATTTTGAAATGCAGTTATCATTTAAGACAATTTAAATACACTCCCTATTTCTGCAGGAGTTCAACATATCCCCTTGAAAAATGTAGGACTTTGCTTTCTAATAAGAAAAAACAAAAAGAAGCTATGGAGAGTAATTTGAGGATGATTTACAGTTGAATATAATTTTAACTTTTTTTAGGTGAAGTTCATAGTGTTACTTTAGAATACATCAGTTCTCTGTTAAATCTAGAATTTTCATCTGGGGGGGGCGGGAAGCAAATTCTCAATGATTTAACAAGATAAAATATTACATATTTTCTGCAGACTTGAAAGAAATAAAATGGGGTTTCCAGCTTAAACAAAACCTTATGTGGTTGTAAGAATCAAATGAAAAGATGCACATAAAGTGCTTTGGAAATAGCAATATAGTTAGCAGGGTACCAGGCGGGGCCACAGGGTATCGTGGGAAAGAGCCTGGCTTTGGAGCCAGATTGCATGGGTCCTAACTCCAGTGTGATTTATTTAATCTGTCTGTGTCTCAGTATCTAAATCTGTAAAAGAGAGATTACAATAATTCCTATTACTACTATGAAGAATAAATCAGCACGTTACATTCTCAGGATAATGCCTGGCATATACGAGGGCTCAACATGATGATGATGATGATGATGATGATGATGATGATGATGATGACGATGATGATGACGATGATGATGACGATGATGATGATGATAGTGTATTTGAGGAAAATGAGAGTACAAGGGGAAGAAGTATTTGTTTTTGTAAATGGGAGATGGACCAGCTGACCCAATCTGTTTAAGGAGGAGTAAACAGAATATTAGAAGTAACTTAGGTTTGGAATTAGAATGGAAAGGGATATCCAGTTCATAAATATATTCTAAATTGAGACAGTTGTCTTCCTTGATGCTAGTAGAAATATCATCAGCACTTGACATAGTTCAAAAATGAAATAGTTTGAGCAATTATTGCACATATACTATGGAGCCATGAAGATACAATTTAAAAGCAAAGTTTAACAAGAAATCACTACTGTCTCTGGATTTAATAGCAAGTATCATAGAGATTGTGAAAAGATAATGTGGAATAATGCACATTTTTACTGCCATAAATATAAAATGATGGCATAATTCAAGAATGGTAGACAAAACATCCTAACTTCAAGGAGAGAGGGACAAGACCTTTTCCAAAGCTGAACCATAGTTGATCTTTATGCCTTTGACCATATTTTGTTACCCATTTTCTAAAACAACTGCTGAATATTCCATGCTGGAAAGCCAGAGACACCTGGGCCTTCCCTTCTTGTAGCTATGACACATGTCCCTGAGCATGCCCATTGCTCCCCAGAGCAGCTCCCCAAGACCAACTAGCTCTGCTCACTCACCTGCCCCAAGTGCTCCACTGTGCCTCTGCCCGGCTGGGCAGCACACCTGAATTCTGCCTGCGATGCCCCTTCCCTCCCGGCTGCCGCAGACACAGGCTGGGCACCACCACCCTGAAGAGATTCAGCTCTGCTTTTCCACCAGCTGAAAGAAATTGTCTGCTGGGGCTGTCTCAAATCTGCCAGAATTATTCCAGCAACACTTGGCAAAAGCCCAGGCTATGAGTTCTTCATGTTAAAAATGGAGAATTGGGGCCACTAGTCTTGCTATAATTTTCTTAATTCCAAGAGCTTAAAAAATTTATATATATATATATATATATATTCAGGAAAAGGATTTGAGAAACAGCTGGGCAGCCTGGCCGGAAGGCTGGATAAAAATGGAGCAGCTACAAATTAGTAGTCACAATATTGCCTTGGGGATATGAAAGACAGTTTGGGGAATATAATCAATAATGTTGTGAAGATTTTGTAGGGTGCCAGATGGGCACTTGTCTTACTAGGGAGACCACTTCATGGGCGGTGTAGATGCCTGACCACAGCACTATACACCTGAAGCTGAAGCTGAATAATAGTGAATGTCAACTATGATCAAATATATATATGTATATATATTCTAACAGCTGTATACGATGTCAGAGGGGTAGAAAATTGGGGGAGGGGGTTATCACTTTGTGAGGGGTGTAAATGTCTATTACATTGTCTTGTATACCTAAAACTAAAAACAAAACAAAACAAAACAAAAACCACACACACACATACATGGGAGCACCAGGAAAGGAATTCAAAAGCTTTTTTCATGAAACAATTAGAAATGGGCAAATAGATTTATGCAGTAAGAGGCTCATCATAGCATTTTGTATAATTGCAAAATCACTGGAAACAACCTAAATTTCTAAAACTAAGGGATTTGTTAAATAAAATAAAAACTATTATACTTCCACACACAAAAAAAAACACCAAAAAAAAAAAAAGGACAAAAATGGAGCAGCTGTGTTGGTCTTAGGCCTGAGCTGGCTGTATAACCTTTGATTTCTTTTAACTCTGGGCCTGAGGATTCAGGGCCATAAAATATAGTAACAAGTGTTGAGCTATCTGATTTCTTGTAAGACATAAAGAGTAGAGCTGATTGCCAAGCAGTTTGCAAATGGAAAGTATTGCAGCAATGCTTATAATAATGAAAGGCTAATTATAGCACTTTCCCAGGTTCTGGGACCACTGTAATGGGAAGGATGGCACATGCAAGACCTAACACATCTATCAAAGAGTGGGCGGGATGTCTACAATAGTAAATATTCTATTATATATGATGATATCTCATATGCTGATCAACATAAGTCTAGCTGGACAGCTGCTCTAGTTTAAGATAAGCAAAGCAAGCATGGGAGTGTTTTAAAGCCATTTATGCACAGGTAGATACACCTAAGTATGTTTCAGCTGTAGGGTAGGAAAGAGGAGCATCTTATGATTAAAGAGTGCCTAGCGTTCAGCCGGGCACGTAGTGGACAGAGCAATACATCATCGGTCCGTTCCCCTTCCCCTGCCGTTTTGTCATCAGTGGGAGGTAGCTTGAGGGAGATGGGCTTGGGGAGCTTTGAGTGCCAAGAGCACAGAGGCTAAACAGAGTCAGTGGGTTTGCTCTACAAATGTCACCTTTGAGACAGTATCTCTAGTTCCTCCTTCCTACTAGATTTCACCTCTGTGTCTTGCCTCTGAAGACATTTTTGAACTGTCATTGGTTACCCTTTTATTCAGCCAATGCTACCCAATACCTGTTAATTCAGCCCCATCTTTTATGGACATTTACAGCATTCCAAGATTGTGGTTCCCTATAGTGAATGCCGCTGAACAGAATCCTACGTGTTGAGGACTGCTTATTGGCATAACTATTTTGATAAACACTGCCAAAAACCCTTTAGCCGCTCTCAGTTGAGTGTATCTTTTGGGTTATTGTTTTTGTTAAAACTAACCTTTCCGTATAGTGTGGAGTGAGCAAGGAAAAGGGAATTGAGATAGGGAGCAGTTTGTAGAATGATCCTTGGAAAAATCCTTTCCCCTGCATTACATTTTGCATTCCATTAGAGAACAACGGATTAAAAACAAAGCACAGATCTGGCTGAGAACCTGAAAGACAAGTTTCAGCATGAGGGAATTTTTAACAGCCTCAAAGAGGGGGTTAAAATGAAATTCTGACAACCTTAACTACACTTCCTTCTTAAAATATTGCTGTAATAATAAAAGGTGAAATGTCAGCAGTCACATATCATTCTCTCTAACAATAGTTGATCATTTTTCCTCTGTGGGAGCACTTGCCCTTTTATAATTTCCACTCTGCATTTTGACTGTCCATGGACGGCAGCGACTTAGAGGCATCGACCTGCTCTTCGCCAGCACAGCCAGCACCTCCTCTCCATTGCTAAGCTCTCCAGGGGTTTGCTCTTGGCGACTTCTGCCAAGCAAATGAGTCCTGCGATATGGATTACTTACTGCCTCTGGTTTTTAAACCACTCCAATAGCCTTCATTCTTCCTTAAGCCTTGGAAATCCATGAATGGTCAGGTTTTCTGACAAGGAGAGCCCAACTTCTGTGTTGTCAGGAAAATATCTTCACAGATCCAGAAATTCACAGATTCTCTCTCAGAATGTCCTAGAAGAGTAACACTGCTTATGGTTATCAGGAGGTGGGAAAGGGGGTCTTTTATTTAACTCTATTTGCTTAACAAGTCCACTTGGATTAGAGCCTCTGGTTAGACAGTTATAATAACCTCAGTGAACAACAAATTCACCAAGGCAATGTTTATTGGGCCAGAGAGAGTCAGGTTATAAAATGTATTAAGGAGGTAGACTCTGGAAGATTCAGTGAGCATTAATGTATGTGAAGAGTGGGGAAGTGAGGACCCTAATGTGCTGTCCAGGTTGCAGGCTTACATGATTATAAATTGAGAAGATGTGAATGAATGAATGATGGAATAAATGAGGAGGAAAATGCAAAGCACTAGGTGTACACTACTGATAATTATGGTGTAGTTTAGTGCTTAAAAACTGTTTATAGAATTTATGTCCCCCTATGAAGTAAGGCAGATAGTCATTAATAGCTCTCATGAATGTGATTAGAGCCATGGGCAGTGTCCTATGAAAGGACAAATAAGAGGAAGGCATTGATTTCAGTTGATGAGATAGACAAATCTTCTTGAAGAAGATGATAATGATGATAATATCAATGGAAATAATAGCTAATATAAATGCTTATGAAGTACTGAGAGCTGTGTTAAGTGCTTTCTATGCTTTAACTCATTTAGTCCTCTCTACAATCCTGTGATATAGACACTGTTATCCTCTTTGTATAGAGATGAGGAAACTGAGGCTTTCAGGAACGGTAAGCAATTTGCTCAAGATTGGATGACAAGAAAGTGGTGGCCCTGAGATTGGAAACAGGTTGTCTAAAGTCCAAATCTGGTGTCTCATCACAAAGCGATACTCTCTCCCACTTGAATTGGCCAGGAAATAAGCATGGGAAAAGGGATCATTCAAACTGAAGGGAACCATTTTGCGAAGGCATGATGCTATTTTGAGTTTGGGAGGGAATGTGGGAGATATAACTCAATGTACATACAGGAATGGGAGCGTGGTTTGAAGGTTAAGTTTGGAAAATTAGATCATGGTCTCCTTATGGATGACTTAAAGTTTTATTCCATGTTAAATGAGGAGGCAAAGAAGGCTGTGAGCAAGGACATGGTAGGATCTGTATTTTGGAACAATAACTCTGACTATGAAGGGTGGATAGATAAATGAAGATGCTGGAATCGGGTAGGTTTAGATGAGGAGGCCCCTGAATATTGGCAAGGCACTTTGTAAGCAGGAAAGGACAGGGGAAGGAGAAGGAAATGGAAGGAAGAGACTTGCTGGAGGTGAGAAAGAAAGGATCTGGTCATTGCATTGCCAAAGGTTTTCAGTTTGTGATATTGGGAACACAGGATGAAGATAAAGTTGGGGTGCAGAGAGAACATGAGCTCAGTTTCAGGTTTTGAAACTGGAGGTTTGGGGCCTCAGGAGAGAGGCTCTGTCTACAAGCCTTGGGAACCTCCACTTTGAGCTTTCGATAGACACTGGAGTTTGGATGGGGTGGAGTTGAGGTTATTGAAAAGGTATCTAAGCTGAGTAGTCTGAAGATGTACATTTAAAGAGAAGGTAAAGGAAGATAATGTTTAAAAAGTTATACATCATATTATTTAATAGGAAATGAGCTGCTACTGTGACCACAGGCTATGAAAGTAGTATGTGAACTTTCAGTTTTAGGGTAAGAATTAATATTTAAGGTAATATTTAAGGAGAAACACATGATGATTAACATATGATGAGTTATCTCAAAATTTTCTAGAAGCTCAGTAGGCCAGTTCCACATGGTGACACAGCCTGACTTTTCATGGAAGGTGATGAACTCAGATGGTTCCAATTTTCTCAATTGTTTGTTGGCTACTTGGTATATACATTTTTTCTATTAAACCATCATATAATGCTACTTAGTTCTGATTTGTTTAGAGTAAGCATAGATTATTACTTTTATTCTAATGACAATATAATTCCAGGATCCATTTTCACAATATGTAGTTTAAAATACTGAAGATTTAAAAGTAGATTGTGCTGGATGTAAAAGGACGGAGAAATATTTGAAGAGTGTGACAATACATCCAGCCCCTCCCTGCTCCTCCAGTACGTAGAAATGCTGTGTGTGTTTCTGTAAATTGTAGTATATTTATTTTTTTCTGAGAACTATTTAATAATCTGGGTGCTCCCCCAGGTAATGAATGTCAAAGCCACAATTGGAAAGAAATTCTGTTACAGCAATGTTCAACATAGTCCATTCTCTCAAGTAGCAGGATGGTGCCCAGTTGTCTTTTTCTGATTATTAATTAAAATTCAGCATGTCAAATTGCATTCTCATTCTCCACAAGTTCTTAATGGAGCCCCGTCTTTAGGACATCTGCTAAACATCATTTGTAATAGAATTCTTGTTATGCCATAAAATTCTTATTAGACCTTAGAAATGTCAATTAGGTCATGACATTTTTTCATGTTAAAGATTTCTCTCCCCAGTGAAGAGTTCCCTAGCCTTCCAGAAAACAATTGCATCTTTACTTAAATTTTGTTTTAATCAAGGTATTATGTTCATGCAATGTGCAAATCATAAATGTATGGCTCAATGAAGTTTTACATAAGTATATACTTGTGAAGCCACCAGCCAGATCAAGTCATGAAACGTTTCCAGTACCCAGAAGGCTTCCTCCCTCATGTCTCTTCAATGTCAATATCACTCCCCTATGGTAGCCTCTATTCTGACTGCTATTACATTGGCCAGGGATGCATGGGTTTCAAGTGCAATGCTTACATATCAATAAATTCTGGAACGTGTTTTTTGGAGTGTGCTAGAGTACTAGGAAGTGCTGTTGACTTCTTTCCACAGGTCACTTGTATAAAAGGAACTTTTCCTCTTCAAATGACTAATCCTTGGGCTTTGGCAATCAGAAGTGTCACACTCTAATTATACTAAGGGTGAATTAAGCCAAAGGTGGAAATTATACTAAGGGTGAATGATTTTATGGATTTCTGTCCTCTAAAGGAGGTCATAGGTTTTCATCATCTTCACAGAATCTAACCTCTACTAAAATTTCCCCGTTTTTCACCATTCCCCCATCCCCAAGTGTTCTAGTGAGTATTATCTGAATGAGATTTCTAAAAATCATTTTTATGTTGTGCTATGTTATGTTATATTATGTTATTAATAATACCTTATAATACTTCATGGCTCATCTCCAACTCCAGAAGTTCTCAGAGTAGTAATAGTTTCCAGCACATAAGATTGCAGAATTTGATAAACGACCACACAAGATCATACCTCTTATTTAATAATTCAGGAAACCTGAAAACAACACCAAATGGTATTGTTTTCTTTCTGACCTATAGGACTTCTTCTATAGGGTTGTTCTCTGATTGTATTCTAACTCCAAATATAGAAACCAAAATTATAAGTCTGAGGCTCATTTCTTCAACCAAATCTGATGAATGAAAGGGTATTGGTGATCACATGTAAATGTGACGAGATTTGGTGTGCCCCATATTGCTGCTGTTGCTGAGATAATTCTCCAGACTAAAAAGGCATCCAAGAGAGACCAAGTAGTAGATTAAGTAGAATTAGAGACCAAGAAATATCTCTTAGATTATTAATTTTAAAAAGTCTTCCCCAGTTGTGCAGAGTTTCCCCTCTCAAATTGTCGTAGGAGCTGGTAGTTCCATCTAGGAAAGAATCTGTAAGGTGGAGTGGGTTAAATAGATTCCTTTGTTCATTATTTAAAATCAGGAGAATCTTGTTTGTTACACATTGTTCCTTTCTATGAAAAGGAACTGAATTTCCTGTGGGAATTTTCTAACACCTTTAATGAGAAAAAAAAATGTGTGTTTGCATGAGTGAGTATACAACACCCGTAAGAATGCTTGTGATAAGAATCTATTTACTCTACACTTGAAATAGAACTGAATTGAATTGTCAAGGAAAGAGAATTGTGTTAATATGCAGGTTTCTCAGAGTTACAATTATAGTGACAGGATACTAAACTATTTAATTACCTTTGTAGGCTGAAGGAGAAAATTTTAAGATACACTTATTCTCATGTCATCAGCAAGAAAGTAATAGTTTATGATAAGTTATTTTTCATCATTCAATGCACTTAGTTAAAATGTAAACAAATGCAAACATTTAAAGTAAAATATGAGTCTTTTTACTTTTCTCTCCCATCCCTTCCCTTAGCCTAATCCCTAGATAATAACTATGGTTAATTGTTTCTGTCAGATATATATATATATTTTTAAAGATTTTTATTGGGGAATTGGTATGGGAACAGCACTGGGGAATTGGGGGAAGGGGAACAGACAAGTTGCTGTCGTTTTTGTTCTTCAGTCTAGTTGTGGAGGACGGTGTTTCACTGGCCCAAGTTGGCACCATCATTGCGCTCTTCCCGGGTGAGGCAGATCAGTCGCTGGCTTCTGGACGGCCGCTCACACTGGCTGCTGGCCGCTCACGCTTGCTGCTGGCTACACACGGTAGCCCATGGCAACCCACTGCCACAGGGGCTGCAGCCTACGCCGTCGCTGGCGACTCACCGCAACCCAGCTCCAGGTTGAGCTGTTGTTCAGCATCTTAGCTGTGGAGGGCAGTGTCACTGGCCTTCATATTGTGGGATCCGAACCGGGGCCCTCTGGCATCTCAAGCTAGTTCTTAACCATCGTGCCACTCGGCCAGCCCTCTGTCAGATATTTTTAATGCAGCTGAAGGATGGATGGATGATAGATAGATAGATGATAGATAGATAGATAGATAGACTGAAATATATATTTATTTATCTAATTTCTGAGTCAGTATCTAGAGGATTCAGTGATGATCAAAATTAGATATATCACCAACTTTCCTAGAGATTATCGTCTAGCAGAGGAAAATAGATACTAATCACACACAAGTTAATGTATAATTATAAATGTGAGAAAAGAGAATATGTGAGTTTTCTCTGAGGAAGTGACAGTTGTGCTGGGATCTGCAGGAAGAATGGAAAACTGAGTTGGGTTAGAGCAGAACATTCTAGATAGAGAAAAAAGTATGTGCAAACACTATGTGACAAGAAGACCATAGCCTGCCCAAGGCTAAAGATGACCAGAGTGGCTAGGGTATAGACTGAACAGAACAAAATTGGGGAGAAGTGCCTACTTAGAATCCAGTCATGAGGCTATTGCAGAAGTGTAAGGAAAAGAATGAAGGCAACTTGGATTAGCATATGTTGAAGAAAAATAGAGGCATTTCATGACCTTTTGGAAAATAATGTCCACATGATTTAGTAATGGACTGGAAATACATGGTAAGGAAGAAACAAGCAGATACTTTGATTCTCTATGTGTGTTTCTTTATACTATATACGGAATTATCCTATACTCATTGCTTTGACCCTGCATTTTTCTCTTAATAATATGTTTTAGAAACCTCTCTTCAATAATGTCTTTTTAATAAGCTCACTGTATTTCATGATACAAATGTGTCATAATTCTTTTCACCAGTACCACATTGATGGACATATAGAGATTCCTTTTTTTAATTTTTGTTTTTTTAATTTGGAACATTGGTATTTCAAACAATAGTACAATTTAAAGTAACATATTAAATAACTATGGTGTCAGATGGGCATTAGATTTATTCAGGTGATAGATGGGACGGGGTTGGGGGGCAGGGTGAAAAAGGTGATGAGATTAAAATTGGTAGTTACAAAATAGTCATGGGGATGTAAAGTATAGGAAATATAGCCAATAATATGGTAATAACTATGTATAGTGTCAGGGGTTACTAGACTAGTCAGGGGGACCACTTCTTATGTAAATGTCTAACCACTACACTGTACAGTTGAAATTAATATAAAATAATATTGAATGTCAAATGTAATTAAAAAATTTAAAAGGGGGAAGGGAAGGTGAACGGGAATAAAGAGTTCAAATTTCTAGGTATAAAATAAGTCATGGGAATATAATGTACAGCATAGGGAATATAGTCAATAATGTTGTGATAACATTATACAGTGTCAGATGGTTGCTGGTCTTATGATGATCACTTCTTTAGGTATGTAAATATTGAATAACTGTGGTGTACACCTGAAACTAATATAATATTGCATGTTAGCTATATTTTAATAAAAAGCTTTTTAAAAATAACATACTTATTCTGTACATTTGCATTTGCAGATTTGGGCAAATGTGATGTGATAAATTCCCATCAGTGTAATTACTGGGTTAAAAAAAATGGTCACTTAATATTTGATAGATATTTTCAAATTGCCCTTAAACAAGGTGACAGTCTTTTACACCAATACCAATAATTAGTGAGATTGTTTGGTTTCCCATTCCATCAACAACTTTAACAGAGTTTTTAATTTTTGCCAGTCTGATAGGTACTAAATCTTTTTGTGATTTCCCTTTCTTTAAAATAAGTTTGAGCGTGTGCACATGTGTATTTATTGTCCATTGGTACTTACTTTTGTGTGACCAGCTTGTTGATAATATTCATTCATTTGTCTAATGGTCTTTCTTCTTAAATTGTAAAAGATTTTTTGTTTATTAAGGATATCAGTGGCTCACAAAAGGATAAAAATATATAATCATCACCATAGATGCCATAGATACAAAACAGCATTTAACAAAATGTACCCACCTTGTTCCCCCCGTCATGTATTTATTAGTTCTCTGGAAGTGGTGTTCTGGTCCTGGGGTTGTATCCTGAGCTCTGTTGTCTCTTCTGTGTATTGTACTATCTTTTTATCTCATCTTTGCTTTATTCTTTTATCAAACTTATCCTTATTAACATCTTCTATGATGCAAAATATGTTATACAATTTTTTTTTTGTTTCTTGGGGCATTTTTTCTAGAATATATTTTTCATCAGTCTTTGATACCTTTCTCTCTCTCTCTCCCTTTTCTTCTCCCCTTTATTTCCTCTATTTTTTTTTCATTTTGCATAATTACTGTGCTGTTTGTTTTCATCTTTCTCATATTTAATGTCAAAAGTGCTAGCTCGACCATTTTTTTCCCTAAATATTGTATTCATGAAGCATACTTGTCATCCCACCTTCTCTGAGATGTGTTTATTTTCTTTTAGAACTTAAATTTGAGGACCGGATATTACTGGATTTTACATTTGCTTGAGAGTAGAGAAGGGGTTTCAGCTTGGAGACATGAACAATAATAGTTGATAAATTTAGGCTTTATGCTTTGTTCTCTAGTTTTATTTAGCATTTCATACTGGTATTTATTTTTTTACGAAGGGACATACTCTAGTCCTATCAGTGGGAACCCTAGGATGCAGATCATGCTGTACTTTGAAGGAAGTTTTTGGAACTTTTTGTTTTTGACAGTAACAATTCTATGCACTTACTTCCCAGCTTCAGCTCTTCCTTCCAAAGAGCCATTCTCACCTTAGGTGAGTTGGTATCATGGTGGGTCGAAACTTCTACTCTAAAAGCTCATTATGTAAAAATTTTTGCAGCCTACATTGCCTATTGATCCCTCAGCGAGCTGCTCTGTACATTATATAATATTTGTGATTCCCTCCAAAATTTGTTCAACTCTCCCAGAACTGTTTTCCTCTCTTATAATGACTTTGAAGATAGAGAATATTACTCTTTGATCACTACACCATTACATTTCTTTCTCTGATCACATTCTTTCAAATATTTTTTTACTAGATTATATCTCTTTGTTTGAATGTTGTTGTTTAATCCTTGAAATTTTTATTCATCTTACTGAATTTGAAAGAAGGGAATTTTGGCTGCATGTCCTTGGCTACATCTTTTAGCCATTTTGGATCAAATTTTCTCATCTGCAAAATGGGAACAAATGATTGCTGCCCTTTCCATTTTTTAGGATCAAATCAGATAATGTATTAAAAAGTGATTTGTGATAAATAACCTAACATTATGCCTCAAGGAATTGACAAAGAAGAATAAACTAAGCCCAAAGTTAGCAGAGGGAAGGAAATAATAAAGATTAGAGCACAAATAAATTTAATAGAGAGTAGAAAAATATTAACAAATTTAAGAGGTGGTTCTTTGAGAAGATAAACAAAACTGACAAACCTTTACCTAGACTAACCAAGAAAAAAAGACAGGACTCAAAGAAGTAAAATTATAAATCAAAGAGGAGACATTACAACAGTGCCACACAAATACAAAGGATCATAAGAGACTGCTATGAACAATTATACATCAGCAAATTAGACACCTAGAAGAAATGAATAAATTCCTGGAAACATACAACCTACCAAGAATGAATTATGAAGAAACAGAAAATCTGAACAGACCAATAATGGGTAAGGAGGTTTCACTGGTGAGTTCTACCAAATATTTAAAGAATTAATGCCAACCTTTTGCATACTCTTCCAAAAAACTGAAGGGAGGGAACATTCCCAAACTCATTTTACAAGGCCTGCATTACCCCGATACCAAAGCCAGATAAAGACACTACAAGAAGAAAACTGCAAGCCAATATCCCTGGTGAATGTAGATGCAAAAATTCTCAACAAAATACTACGAAACTGAGTTCAACAGCACATTAAAGGGACCATACACCATGATAACTGGGAATCATCCCTGGAATGCAAGGATAGGTTAACATAGGCAAATCAATAAACATGATACTTCACATTAGTAGAATGAATTATAAAGATCATATGATTGTCTCAATAGGTGCAGAAAAAGCATTTTATAAAATTCAAAATTCTTTCATGATACAAACTCTCAACAAATTGGGTATGGAAGAAACATATGCCAACATAATAAAGGCCATATATGACAAGCCTACAGCTCGCATCATACTCAATGGTAAAATGACTGAGAGCTTTTCCTCTAAGATCAGGAACAAGACAAGGGTGCCCACTTTCATCAGTCCTGTTCAGCATAATACTGAAGTCCTAATCAGAGCAATCAGGCAAGAAAAAGAAATTTTAAAAAAGCATCCAAATAGAAAAGGAAAATTGTCTCTGTTTGCAGATAACATGATCTTACCCAAAAAAACTGTTAGAGTTAATAAACAAATTCAGTAAAGTTGTGGGATACAAAAATCAACATACAAAAACCAGTTGCTTCTTTATACATTATCAACAAACTATCTGAAGAAGAAATAAAATAGTCCCATTCTCAATAGCATCAAAAATAATAAAATACTTAGGAATAAATTTAACCAATGAGGTTAAAGTTCTGTACACTGAAAACTATAAGACATTGATAAAAAAAATTGAAAAAGACACCAAATAAATGGATATAAATCTTGTGTTCAGGGTTCTGAAAAATTAATAGTGTTAAAATATCTATCCTATCAAAAATAACCTACAGATTCAGCTTAATCCCTATCAAAATTCCAATGGTGTTTTTCACAGAAATAGAAAAAATAATTCTAAAATGTATATGGAACCACAAAAGACCTCAAATAATGAAAGCAGTCTTGAGAAAGAAAAAAGCTGGAGGCATAACACTTCCTGATTTCAAATTATACTACAAAGCTATAGTAATCAAAACAGCATGGTACTGGCATAAAAACAGACATGCAGATCAATGGAACAGAATTAAGAACCCAGAAATAAATCCACACATATGGTCAACTAATATTTGACAAAGGATCCAATAATACTGAATGGGGTAAAGATAGTCCATTCAGTTAATGGGGTTGGGAAAACTGGATAGTCATGTGCAAAAGAATGAAACTGGACCCTACCTTACACCATACATAAAAATCAAATTGAATTGGATTGAAAACTTAAATGTAAGACCCAAAACTATAAAACTCCTAAAATAAAACATAGGCAAAAGTCTCCTTGACATTGGTCATCACAATTGTTTTTTTATATGAAAGCAAAAGCACAAACAACAAAAACAAAATGAATGTGTGAGCATATCAAACTGAAAAACTTCTGCACACCAAAAGAAATGATCAACAACTTATGGAGTTGGAGAACATATATTTGCAAATTTTATATCAGATATAGGGTTAATATCCAAATACATATACATATGTATTTGTATATGGAATTCATACAGCTTAAAAGCAAAGAGAACAATCTGATTTATAAATGGGCAAAGGACTTTAATAGACATTTTCCCACAGTTGTCTATTTACCTGTTTGCATACAAATGGCAAGCAGGGGCATGAAAAGGTGTTCAACATCACTAATCATCAGGGAAATACAAATTAAAACCACAATGGGATATCATTTCTTAACTGTTAGAATGACTATTATCAAAAAGACAAGAGATAACAAGTGCCAATAAGCTATGTAGAGAAAAACGATCCGTGGTGTGCTGTTGGTGAGAATGTAAGTTGGTGCAGCCACTATGGAAAACAGTATAGCGGCTCCTCAAAAAATTAAAACTAGAACTACCATCTGATCCTGCAATCCCACTTCTGGGTATATACCTGGAGGAAATGAAATTACTATCTAGAAGAGATATCTACACCCCCATATTCACTACATCATTATTTACAATAGCCAAGACATGCAAACAACCTAAGTGTCTATCAATGGATGAACAGGTAAAGAAAATGTGATTTTACACTTCACACACACACACACACACACACACACACACACACACACAGTGGAATGTTATTCAGTCATGAGAAAGAAGGAAATCCTGCCATTTGTGATGACATGCCCTTGAGGGAATGATGCTAAGTGAAATAAGTCAGACAGAGAGTGATAAATACTGTATGATCTCACTTATATGTGGAATCATTAAAAAAAAATCTAAACTCGGAAACAAAGAGAAGATTGGTGGTTACCATGGGCAGGGGTTGTAGGAAATGGTGAAGGTGATCAAAGGTTACAAACTTCCAGTTGTAAGATGAATAAGTTCTGGGAATGTAATATACAGAATGGTGACTATAGTTAACAATACTGTACTACTTACTTGAAAGTTGCTAAGAAAGTAGATCTTAAAAGTTCTTATCACCACATGCAAAAAAAGGGCAACTATGTGAAGTGATGTCTTAACTAACCTTATCATGGTAATTGTTTTACGATATAGACATACAAATCATGTTGAACATCTTAAACTTATACAATGTTATATGTCAATTATATCTCAACAAAGCTGGAAAAATAGCAAAAAAAAAAGGTGTTTTGTGAGCTGTAAAGTTCTATAAAGGTGTAAATTATTACTATTATTTGTCTAGATGGGACACACAGAGACAAAAAGAAAGAATAGGATGATATATTTTGAGCACTAAAATGGTAGAGTGCCTTCATAGGAAGTCGTATGATTAAGAATTTAGGGCTGGTATATAACACGAAATAGACTTGAAAGGAATAGGTATTCTGTGATGGAGAGAAGTAGGGAGGGTACAAACAAAAAAAAATGGTGGATGGAGCATACCTTGTTTTTTTGGAGACCACCAATTTATCACAATTTCATTGAAATAGGGTCATGGAGAAGTTAGGAGGGGACAAACTGATATAGTTAGGGAGAGGTCAAATTATAAAGATCTGACTATGGAATCTGGAAGCTATTCTGAATACGCTATGAAGCTTGGATTTGACTTTAGAAACCTTAGCAGGAAGATTATCTTTTATGTATAGGGATGATTATGGGGCAGTGGTATGAAGGAAAAATCAAAATGAGGAGAAAGTGGATGAGAGGGTTTCATAAGTAGGTGAACATAAATCTGATGTGGCCAGGACAGTCAGGTTTAAACTTGTACCAGAGTATTTACTAATTTGTGGCTCCTTTCCCTCTTAATGCTGCTTATAATGAAATGATGGTGATAATCATAAAGACTTTGACCAGGGTTGAAGCAATGGACAGGTAAATGAAGGGGCCAATGCCAGGATATCAAAAAGGAAGAATTGATAGAATTTGATCCATTAAGGTAGGGAGGAATGAAGAAGGTAGAGTATAAGGTGAGCCCAAATTTTCTGCAAGAGAAACTGGGATAATGGTAGTGAGTGATTTTAAAGAAGAGGTATGGATGGGGGTGTGGGGGACTAGAGATAACATGGTTTAAGGAAAACAAGAATTAATTTGTTGTGGATTGTTGAGTTGTAAGACTCAGTGAGGATCCACATTGATTTGTCACTCAGAGAGTTGTATGATGAAACTTAGCAGTTATACGTCACATTGAGAAAACATTCATTGACTGCTCAGCATTGTGGAGCAGAGTGGAGGTGTCAAGTCTACTTGCTGAGTCACCTTTCTGAATTATGGAGACTTGTCACACAGTCTTCAGGCTGAATAAGAATTACCTTGTAGTACTTTCCACTCCTAGAATGGGTAAAGTAGTTCAGACAAAACAAATAATAATCAAACAGCCCAAATACATTCTATTGTAGCTCAAAAACCTTTCCATTTCAAGGATCGGGAGTCAGGTGTTTCTCTTGGCTTTAGACATGGGTTCCTTTATGTCAGAAAACATTCTCAAGATTTTTGTACCCTTGGTTCTCCCTTTTTGAAGCCCAACACCTGAAAAATAGCATCTGACCTTCCTTATCGCCTGTGGCTTTCTGTGATTTAATTGGGAAACTTTGCTTGCTATGTTGTAAGTGAAAAATATAAGTCAAAATACTATATATAGTTATAATATTTAGCATACAATTATGAGAATTTGTGCATATCAATATAAAAGTGAATACATAAGTGTGCATGTAAATGTTTATGTACACACACACACACACACACACACACACACACACACACACACATATACATCCAAGGCAGTGTAATGCTTAAATGCACAGGCTTTGGCATTAGGCAGGGCTGTGGAACTTTCATCTATAAAGTGGGAATAATACTTATCTGCCTCATAGAGTTGTTATAAGGGTTAAATGAGTTGATTATAAAATTATTTCAAATGATTCTGGCATTAAAAACAAACAAACAAACAAACAAAAAAGACTGGAAAAACATGTACCCAATTTTTAAAACAGTTATATTTGGGTTGAATTTTGTTTTCTTCTTTATAGTTACATCTTTTTTTCTAAATTTTTTCTACTTTTATAAAAAGATAAAATAAAATTGATATAGTAAATTTTTTCATTAATGAAACAAGTTTCCTGTATTAGTATTTACCAGTTGGGAAAAAATTCATGCATGTTTATTGAGTTTTTTAGTTCAAAATTCTCAGTTCATGTATTTCCTATCTGTAGCACCTCCTTCATTCTCCTTGAGGCCTTTTCTCAACTTTTCCCCTTTTAAGCAGGAAAGACTCAATGGCCCATTATAATAGGACTGTTGTCACTCAGTCTTGAAGAACTGACAAGCCATCAAGTCAGAAAATAAATACCCACTATTTTTATAGATTGCTTGGCTTTGTCTCATGCATATTTTCATCTCTCACTTCTTCTAAGAAGTAGCCCTTCCCTGATCACAAGATTAAAAGATAAGTAGCATTGTCCCTTTTCAAATACAATTGGAGTTTCCCACTGACATATATTTTCATTAAAACAAATTAGGAGCTACCTTCAGATCTACAGCAAGTTCTTATTCACTATGAGATTACAGGTAGTCCTAACAAATGAATAGATGGAAAACAAATATAATTATACTCCATTTATCCAAATATTTGCACAATCTTTTCTCCTTTAACATCAGTCCTAAATAACCATGCAATGTTATATATTACAAAGCAGAGGAGATATTAGGGGATTTGTTCAAAATCTTCAAGAGACAGCTGGACTGAGGGAAAACAATAATCCCCTTCTCGATTCAGTCTGCACATCATTCACACTGAGTTTCTCTTGAGCCCGTGTTACTGGATGATAGAATTGGTTTAATTCAACCTTGTAAACAAGTGCAGAAAAATTGGTCTAAGAATCAGCAAATTGGGGCATTGGGAGGCCATATGAGCTTTTTCTCCAAGCTTGATCACTGGATTCCTGTCTCTCTCATCTTACACCCTTCCTTTGTTGGCTTGAACAAGTCACTTTTATAAATTAGCATTAACCTGTTACCTAGCTAACTTTGGAAAGTTGCTTATTTCATAGGCTCATGAAATTTTGTAGCTAGAAAAAGCTCTAGAAGGTCTCTCTTCTCAGTTTACAGGGGATGGGTGAGGGGAAGGTAAGAGATTTGCCCAAGATAATACAGCTCTTTAACAAGAAGCCAGGACTATCCATTTTCAGCTATCAAATGTTGATTCTCTCACTGGGAAGTTACATTCTGAGTTACAGTCTACACAGTCTAGCCTACATGCTACCCTGAGCATCTCAGGCCCTGTCAGAACTGTTATTGCCTAATACTCTAGAACAAGAACACTTCTGAATCCCACCCTGCCAGATTTGCAAAGTCATTTTGACATAATGAAATTGTAGGGCACAAATGATGTCATCATGGCTGCAGTTCTACTTCCTCAACTCTTGAAAAGTTTCACTTCATCTAACAGATGTGATGCCATCAGCACCTCTGCCTTCAAATCACACTAATTTGAGTGACCGTATTTTTAGGGGCATGCACCAAAGAGGACTCTCGCTGATTCAACTTGGGTCATGTGCCAGTCCCTGTGATCAAGAGGTAGGACATTCTGTTACTACTGATCATTTGTCTACTAGTAAGAATGGAGGGCTCTGGCTAAACCAAATGGAATCTGTTCCCCATAGGAAAGAAATATTCTCTTGTAATAAGTTTGTGTTTCTAGAAGTAGGAGAAAGATGTATTGAGCAGGTGGAAACAACTATCATTTCTCACAGAAACTTTACAGGCCAGAAGGGATTGCAACAAAATATTCAAAGTGATAAAAAGCAAGGACTTAGAACCAAGATTACTCTACCCAGCAAAGCTATGATTTAGAATTAAAGGACAGATAAAGAGCTTCTCAGACAAGAAAAAGCTAAAGGAATTCATCACCACCAAACCAGTATTACAAGGAATCTTAGAGGGACTGCTTTAAGATGGGGAAAAAAAATCAAAAATATGAATAGTAAAATGGTAATAACCACATATCTATCAACATTTACTTTCAATATAAATGGATTAAATGCTCCAATCAAAAGATAGGATGGCTGAGTGGATAAGAAAACATGACCCTTACATATGCTGCTTCCAAGAGACTCACTTCAGACACAGATTGAAAGTAAAGGGACGGAAAAAGACATTTCATTAAAGTGGAAACAAACAAAAAGCTGAGGTAACAATACTTATACCAGACAAAATAGACTTTAAAACAGAGGCTGTAATAAGAGACAAAGAAGGATCTAGTAATCCCACTTCTGGGTATTTACCTGAAGAAACCCAAAACACTATTTTGAGGGTACATGTGTATCCATATGTTCATTGCAGCATTGTTTACAATAGCCAAGATGTGGAGGCAGCCTCTGTCGGTGGATGGATGGATAAAGAGGAGGTGATAATATATACAATGAAATACCACGCCATAAAAAAGAATGAAATCTTTCCATCTGCAACAACACAGATGGACCTAGAGGGTACTGTGCTAAATGGAGTCAGAGAAAGACAAGTATCATATGATTTCACTTACAGGTGGAGTCTAGAAAACAGGATAAGCAAACAAACAAAACAGAAACAAACTCATAGATACCGAAAACATTTTGATGGTTGCCAGATGAGAGGGGATTTGGAGGTAGGTGAAAGGGGGAAGGGATTAAAAAGTACAAATTGGTTGTTACACAGTAGTCATGGGGATGTAGGGTATAGCATAAGGGATATAGTCAATAATATAGTAATATCTATGTATGGTTTTAGATGGGTACTAGATTTTGGCGGTGATAGATAGGAGGGGGATGGGGGGCAGAGTGAAAAGGGTGAAGGGATTAAGAAATACAAATTGGTAGTTACAAAACAGTCATAGGGATGTAAAGTGAAGTATATGAAATATAGTCAATAATATGGTAAGAACTATGCATAGTGCCAGGTGGGTACTAGACTATTCAGGGGGATCACTTCTTAAATTATATAAATATCTAACCACTATGGTGTACACCTGAAACTAATATAAAATAATATTGAATGTCAGCTGTAATTTCAAAATTAAAAAGTGTGAGGGTGAGGGAGTTGAAAGGGAATTAGAGGTTCAAATCCCCAGGTATGAAAAAAATAAGTCATGGGATGTAATGTACAGCATAGGGAATATAGTCAATAATATTGTGATAGCATGGGACAGTATCATGTGGTTGCTGGCCTTATCATGGTGATCACTTCTTTAGGTATATAAGTGTTGAATAACTGTGGTATACCCCTGGAACTAATATAATATTGTATGTTAGCTATATAATTTTTTAATTATTTAAAAAAATATATATTCAGCTAAAGACTCAAGGGAACTCCTGTGCATATTTCTGAAGTTCTTTCTTTGTGCAACTGCTTCTTCAGTACCCTGTTACACAGATTCCTGCCTATCTACCCTACAGATCTCAGCTACTCTCTGTTCGGACTCCACTTCCCTGAGCTGCAGTTTTAAAAATGCCCCTTAACAAAAAGCCAAGGAAAATGGGGAGCGTATCACCTGTGTTTCCCTCTTCTCGAGGATCACAATCATGTACTGCCTGTTGTCCAATGCCTGAAACTTGCTTCAAAATTGTGTCCGGGTTTATAGTTACTTATGACCGTTCACCCATTAGGGCCGGATGTGAAACATTTTTTGTCATACTGCAACTGAAGCACAAATCAATTTGATCGCTCATCAAGCTTGAAGTTTGGTTCTATATGCAAGGCTACTTCATGTTCACAGAAACACTCCTGAAAATACTGAGGACAACCATAAGCCTCTTTAAAAATGAGTTATGAGAGCTGGAAATTTAATCTTGGGTAAATGCTTTGTGAAAACTAATACTCCCTTTCTGATTTATCTCTATCTCTGTAAATTCTAATTTTATTCATCTCATTTTCTTTTAAATGAGGCTGTGGTCATCTGTTGAAATGGTTTTGTAGTAAGGGGAAGAGAAATAGACTTGAGTTGAGAAGATCTGGGCTCAAATCCCAACAGACCTCGAATCCCCCTGGTTTTGAGGTTGTCCATAAAGTGGGGTAAAAATACCAGCTTTTCAGGGTTGTTATGATGATGTTGAGAATATTTTCCAGACTTTTGCTATTTTCTATCAGTAGTTGTATAAGGAACTAGCCAAATTTAGAGTTAGTTAACATTTAAGCATTCCTTCAAGTAGCTTTTTTCCCCCTTTCTTTTGTAAAGCTAAATATATTATAATGTTTGAATGTGAAATGTTTCAATATTACAAAGCAACCCAATCTAAAATTATTACTGAAAAGAAAGACAGTGTATGCCACTTTAAAATATGCATGTTAGCACTTGGCTTTTCCTTACAGAAGTTCGCATTTCTTTTCTTACTTTTGTGTTAATCCCTGAGTCATAAAATCTGAGCCTCTACAGAATAAAAGTAAAGCAGAGGGGAAAAATATGTGCCAAAGAATTCATGTATTTGAGTTTTGTACCTCTACTGTTTAACAGTTTCATAATACAGGTTTATAACTTGTTGAGAACAATAGACTAACTATTTTAAGCACATTAGCTTTGCTAAAGATTAACTTTTTATATGCCTGGCAAGTATGGTGAAATTTAAGCTTGGAGGGTAAAAGAGAGAAATATTTTCCACCACTGGATTTTTAGTACTACACTAACACCTATCCTCCGTGTGTTATGTTCATTTGTAACCTGCGTGATTCCAACATTTTAGCTTAGTGTATATACTTGTACAAGAAAGTGAAATAGTAGGCCTTGATAAACTAAAACTTAACTTTAGCCTTATTTTACTTTTCATTTCTGTTTGTGTTCATTTCATATTCTCATTAAAATCTAGAGAAATAGAAAATAGTTAAGAATCCTCATTCCAATATATGTAGCATTCTGATCTGGATTCCACAATTGCTTTAGTTCACAGTCATTTTATATGATTTGAAAATTTTATAACTATTTAATTTCTTTTAAATAATAGTGTCAATCTTGAAGACTTTTTACTCCAGAAAGAAGTTATACAACATTTTATTAGTCTTAAAAAAGACATTATAAATATATACACACATAAACAAACATATTTAAATACTTTACACATACATGCATTTACTTAAATACTTTAAGGCATAACAGGAACAAACAATATTACATGTACTCTCTTCTTGTGTACTTTTTCATTGTAGCTTCAGGATGAATATTTGTTTTAAAAAATATATGTGCTTCAGTATAGGTCTGTCTTTACCTATTAGCTTATAATGTTGTTGCAGAAAATATTTAGTATTTAATATTTGTTCTGAGTGGACCCTAAGTTAATACAGTGCAGTGCAAATTAAAGCTCTGCCATTTGATTGGGCACATCCCCTGGGTCTCTTTTTTCTACTTAGAATCGTTGAATCACTTTAGCTAACTCGGAAGACATTTTTCTGTGTGTCTTTAGTTTTCCATCGGAGATGCATGATAAGGTGACTGCGTGTTTATAGGTCTGAAAGCCTAGTGTTTGTTTGTTGTTATTCCCACCTGCTTTGTCTGTGTTCGTAGAGGGCTTGTCAGAGGTCAGAGTGACCTATGCTAGCGTCCTCCAGCAAGTGTGGGAAGACCAGCTACCTTTCTGAGCTCATTCAGGCACCTGGGAGGGGGTCATGGCTGGCCTCCAGGATGTCCGCTGAGGACCTGGAGTGCCAGGGCTGTTTGGGAGGTCATATGATAGAACAATCACCAGGGAAGGAGGTGGCTGTACGTGGCATCCTCTTGCTTTCAGAGCAGATCAGACCGGGGCTAAGGGAGCTGTGTTGACTTCAGTTTCCATACATCTTCATTCTTTTCAGTGTGTTTGCACATGTGTTATCTCACCAGATCATGGGAAAAGAGCAGCCAGAAGGCTCCCTTTGTTTTATGAGAGTCAGTAGACAGCTCACGCCAAGGAGCCTTGTTTGAAAATTAACAATCTAGACTTTGATCTTTGCTGGGGTTTTCCAACTATTTTTAAGCCATAGAATCCTTTCTTTAAAGAAATATTAATCTGACACCCAATAGATAAATAACAGGTGAGTGCTTTAATTCACATTTGGATAGGCGGGTCCAAAGTCCTTCCCTCTTAGGCTTATCTACTTCTATGTCCCTGAGGAGGCCCCCAGGTTCCCTAAGGCTCCAGGGAGCATAGTCTGAAAACCACAGCAAAAACAGACCTAGGATGTCTGTTGGCCCACGTCTCATATCCTATATTGCCTTTGGTGAGTGTCCTGCACTTCCTGTCACATTTTTCAGAAATCTTCGTTTTTCACAGTGTTAAATGAGGCATCCTGGTGCAGTAGTGAAGCTCCCCAGTCACGATTCAGTCAAACTGTGTCACTTGGAGCATGTCATTTAATTCAGGACTTTGGCCTCCCTACCTGTAACATGGGGATGGTCAGAGAGGCATGGACCATGCCTAGAGATCTTCGAGTAAAAGATGTTATATCAATGGGATTGACTCATCACAGTATACATAGTGACCCCTGGGTCATTTCAGGGACAGCTTCTCTGGTCCATTCAGTTGTAGCCCAAGTAGAATCATCAAAACTGGAGCATGTCAATAAATGCAGAAGATAAGATTGTCCCCTCAGGGAACTCTGCATCACATGCGCTTATAGTCTTGAGGTTTCCTCTCCAGTACCGTATTTGCCGGCGTATAAGACGATTTTTTGGCCCTGAAAAATATGCCTCCAAGTGGGGGGTCGTCTTATACGCCAGGTACACTTCAGATA
>NW_017731595.1:740243-832378 GCF_001890085.2 Hipposideros armiger
CAGTGGGCCAAATCAAATCTGATATTGTTTTACCTTTTATTTGGTGTGTGGAAGGTGTGCGGAAGAGGGGGTAGTCTTATACAGCGAGTATATAACAAACTCTGTATTTTGAGTGGAAATGTTAGGGGGTCGTCTTATATGCCCAGTCGTCTTATACGCCGGCAAATACGGTATATTACACCAGATACTTGTTTCAATTTAACACCATAATCACTTAATCTGGTGACACATGAAGAATGCTGGAGTAGGAGTTGAAGGATCCGTGTTGTGCTGAAGCTAATTTGTACTGCCTCTGGAGAGCCAACTTGGCACGTCTTCCCAGCCCTGCATGAAGTAGCACCATGTTGGTAGCTTGAAAATGGCTGGAGGGGCATTGTTTATACCTGAAAATCAGCAAATGCTATAAATTGGGACATTTTTTTCTGGAGAGCTGTTTTACCATCACACTGTGAAGTAGAAATGATTGAATTATAGACCCAGTGCTCCTACTAAACATTTTAATCCTTACTTTTCTCGTCTGGTGAATATGGAAGACAATACCTGCTCTGTCTTGCAGATTTGTTGAGGAAGTTTAAATGCATGTGAAAGAATTTTGAAAACAAAAAAGGATGCCCATGGAAGTGGCAGCACTATTATTTCTGATGTCCATCGGGAAGAAGGAGAAAGGACATGATGAGCATGAACTGAACTTCTGTTTTTCTTCAATAAACAGATAGAATGAGTGTCACACCAGATCTTATAAACACAAAACTCTGTATGCGTGCTTTTAAAGAATCATAAATTTCAAACACAGGTTGAACTATCCCGAAATGTATTCAAAGCCATTCTTTAAAATAGAACGATAGACTACCAAAGGACAAATGCCTTCACACGTCCAAGGCTGAGGACCACTGGGTACTAAAGGGCTTCTGTTGGGCACCAGCTTCCAAAGTGCCCTGATTCTATCCCTGGGGACACTTCTGCTGACATTGCTATGACTCAACACAGGTGAGAAGCTGGGATGGCTTCTCCTTAAAGAAGGTGCCAGAAGCTAGACAGTCTCTGACTGTGTGAGACGCACTCATCCATCTATCCACACTAGGCTCTGGATGAAAGCGCGGCCATGGATCACCTTAGCACTGCTGGAAATTTCTATACAAGCTTTCACATTAAACCTAAAAGGAAATCCCCAAATCAAACCGTTTACAGACAAATGATTACTAATAAGATAACATAAAATCTCTACCAAGTATATGTCAAAGAGTGTTATCTTCACCTTTCCATTGAAGACATGATAGGAATCATGTTTTAAGCATTATCTTATGTTCAGTAGTTATACATTCAGTTATAACCTTTCCTTTTTGTGGAACGAGACTCTGGGTGATGTTACCCTGGGGCTTCTAGGGTTCTTGGGTAAAAATATTTTCATGAGTGGTTCAAAGAGACAAACCTGCCCCTTTTATTTTGCACTTTAATCTCAAGCTAAATTTATCACTTTGGAATTGTGCCTGTCTGATATAGGAATTGTAATCTCTCTATTGCTCAGAATTACACTGTGCAGGTTAAGAGAATGGACTTAAGAATTAGAACTGTCTTGGAGTTCCAACTCTATCGCCCACTGTTTCCCTGATCTTGTGCAAGTTTTTCATCCCCCCTAAGCCTCTGTTTCTTCATCCATCAAATGGGACTAATCATAGTCTTTCTTTCCAGGGGCTCTTTTGAAAATCACATACAAACAGAGTTCAATTAATGTAGAGTCATTAACCTCTTTAAATAATGAGTCAAATGGTAACATGGCCTAAATTGAAGGGATGACTTCATTTAGGACCTTGACCAGCAATGCCCTGTAGTGAAGCTGAAGCCACAGTGGCCAAAGCTGAAATCTACCTCCCAGCTTGGGGAGCTTTTGGGACCAGGATGAATTTATCAGAAGTAAAGCTGGCATTGAATAAATATGGTGACATGGTGCCTTAAGCTTGGCGTTATGCCTGGTGAGATACCTTAGCATTTCCTTTCATCCATTTTGGTTCAGGGGGCCTTCCCCAGATCATTGGGGCCACTAAAGAATATTCTGGAATAGTGGAGTATTGTTTCTCACAGGCAGTCACTCTGTGGATTATTAGCTTTGTTAAGTGGTACATTCCATGTTGGAGAATCTTTTCCTCCTGCTCCTTTGTGCATGCTCACGTGCACACATCACACACACCCTGCCCTGATCCTCTTGTCACCGTGCCACCATAAAGCCAGAGGAGCTCAAAGCGGAGCCCAGGTCATTGTGGAGTAATGGAGCATGCCAGAAAGAAGAGGCATCCATACATTTTTTTTCCCCAAAAACAATGAGTCCAGGGCAGAGGCATACCAAGGGTGAGATGGTGGGAATGGTCTGTCTCGGCCACTGCAGCCAATGAGGCAGCACATTGTCTAGTGAACTTAAAAACAATAATAAAACCTACAGAAAGTCAGTTGGCTTTCTATTATCACCCTGCTCTGTTCTAAACATTCTCAGTAATGAACTATGCCCCCTGAAAAATATAGTTTGTTGGTCTAGGTTCTAAACAATTGCAGCAATGACTGTTGAGTTTTAGTGAAATATATTTCAGCTTCAAATTAGCACAATTTATTACTTATCTTTTAATGAACATAAACTCACATGAAAGTTAATTTGGAGAGTTCCCAGTTGTCCCGTCGACCCCAGCACATAGGACTCAGCTGCATATGTTACTTTCCAGAGTTAGTTCCTGAGGTTTGATTGATGCTCAGTGCTTTGAGTACAGTTTGTGTCTCCAACCCTTAGGACACTACATAGGTAGCATTCAAATAGATTTAAAACAAACAATGATAGCTCATGGTTATGCAGCCAACTAAACAGAGCTTGAGTTATTTCATTTCTATCATACTGTGACCTCCTGGAATTGTTATTTGTGCTTTAAATGTAAAACAGTGAAACAGAGTGTCCACTGTGAGGTGAAATATTTTTGTTTGGTAAGTGTAAACTTTAGTTAAATGTTAAATATATTTGTTTCTTCTTATGATTGTTGTTGAAAAAAATGTTGTTTAGAGGAAGAGAGTGTTAAAAAAAACCACCCAGCCTGGGGGTAAAATACTGCTCCTGGTGTTGGGTTCAGACAAATGGATAGACTTCTATCTTCCCACGTCTTACAGTGGAAGTTGATTTGACTATTTTCTTCTCATCCTTCCTTTCTGAAGTTGCTTCCCAAACCCAGAACTCCCTGCTCTGGAAGCAGCGTGCACTGTAGGAGGCACTTTGAAGCCACTAGAGACCTGAATTCAAACCTCAGCTCTGCCACTCACCAGCTAGCAGCCCTGGGATGCATTGCTAAATCTCCATTTCCTCTTTTGCAAAGTGAGAGTAAAAGCTCATGTCAGAGTTGTGATAATTAAATCAGATGTAGCATGGATAGTGTCCACCACAGCATCTCGCATAGTAGATAGGATGTTAGCTTCCCCCTCCCTCTCCGCCTTTCTCCTCCTTCCAGCATTGGCATTTGTCTGTGTCTGCCAGGGCTCTTGGCTTTATAGGGTTAGGATTAATTGAAGGAAATCGACATGATATGTATAATGCCTTATATACTCAACAGACTAATCCACGATCACTGTTTATAGTCCGATCTGTTCCCTCTGAACCTTCCAAACTCCACTTTAAAATGCAAGGGTTGAATAAGGGCATTCCTGAGCTGCAGTCTAAAATGCTGTGTGAATCCTGCCTACATGGGTGCATTCATTCTTGTGGGAAGTGCTTGTACATTGTGAGTTCAGATATGCATGCATGTTCTATTCTTCTTAACCGTTGCCAGGCAAACAATGTGTTGAATCACAGCTTCTACAGTAAATGACAGACATACGAGGTCTGACAATTAAGTTTGCAAACCCATCCTAGAAAAAGTGCTACATACCTCATTGCTGAATATCACTATGGTCACCTTTTAAATACTCCCCTTGGGAAGCTATGCACTGACACCAGCACTTAGTCCACCCTACAAAGCAATTTTGGAACTCTCTTTCTGGAATGGCCATCAGAGCTGTCGTCGTATTACCCTTGATGTCCTGAATGTCATCAAAATGTCTTCCTTTCAATATTTCCTTTATCTTTGGGTAAAGAAAGAAGTCGTTGGGGGCCAGATCAGGTGAGTAGGGAAGGTGTTCCAATACAGTTATTTATTTACTGGCTAAAAACTTGTTTACTGGCTAAAAACTCCCTCACAGACAGTGCTGTGTGAGCTGGTGCATTGTCATGATGCAAGAGCCATGAATTGTTGGCAAAAAATTTAAATCGTCTAACTTTGTCATATAGCCTTTTCAGCACTTCCAAATGGTAAACTTGGTTAACTGTTTGTCCATTTGGTACAAATTCATAATGAATAATCCCTCTCATATCAAAAAAGGTTAGCAACATTGTTGCAACAAGTTCACAAACTTAATTGTCAGACCTCATATATAGAAGAAAGGAAAGAGGACACAACGAGGCTGAAACAGTTTATTTCTTTTTTTGTGGATGGTTCAATTGATGCTAGTTGTGACAACCAAAAGAACATTTTTAAGGTAAAGGCGAGGTGGAAGAGGAACTATTTTCCTCAACCTTTCGATCCCCTCCTTCTATGAAGTTATAGCATTGTGTCTAATCTTCTTTGGTTTACACCTAGCATTAATTTTTCTGGTATTTTATGTGTTATTAGTGATACAGTGTATCCAATAGGATAAAGGCTATTCTCCCTTTTACTTACCTTACAGGAGCTGTTAAGGATCAAATTAAATAATATATAGGAAAGAGTTTATAAACCATTAAGCAATTACATATGTTAAACATTACTATCTTATATTGGGGATCAGTAAACTGCAACCCATAGACCAAATCTAGCTCCCCAACTGTTTTTGTGCTAATGTGAGGCTATTCTAGTCCCTTTAAGGAATTTGGCTGAAAGTAGGTCTTATGTATAACTCCTCCTTGTATAGACCCCCAGCTTTATGCTTCTGATCCTAGTACCAGTTCAACATTTGGTCCCATGGCAATTGCAGTTTATTCATTTTCTTACCACTCACTCTTCTCACTCATCACACCCATTCAAGATTTTCTGCAAGCCCAAGCAGAACCTGAAACACTTTGCTTGTTGTAATCTAGTTGTATTGCTGCAGAAGTCCTTCAGAGTATTCAACAAAAATGTAAATCTCCAAAGCCTGTTATGTGCCCTAGTATTCCTATTGCAGGTGAGAAAACAGGAACTCAAGCAACCTGTCCACTGTCTCTCGGCTCTAAAGGGCATAGCACCTCTTGAATGCCTGATCCGTCAGAGCCAAAGGCTAGGCTTCTATACTATAATCTGAACTATCAAGCCTGAGTGGTGGTATGTATCCTGGGAGGAAATAAGGCCAAGGGATGGTCATTTCATGTCCCTGTTCATCCCAGTGTGGTTGATAAAAATCACAGGGCCCTCTCCCTGGCTGCAGTTTCCAAGCTAAGTGCAAGAGTGCAATAGTCTTTAACATATGGAAGTGTTTTAACCATTCCTTGCTCTAAGTTGACCAAGTGTTTAGCTACCATTCTGACTAAAGGCTTCCCTAATCTCTTCCCCTGTGTGCATGCTCACTCCCTCTTCATTGTCTTCATTGAGCTCTTCCCTTCCTGCTTCTAATTGTTCTGGAATAGTTCCATGCCCTTCCTCCCAATAAGCTAAAAGCTCTTTGAAGGTGAGGACCCTAGCCCCTGAGTCAGCTTTATGTCCTCAGCCCCCAGCTCAGTTCCTGACAAACGATTGGTGTTTGGTACATGTTTGTTGAAGGAACAACAGTTCTGTAAATGTTGACTAGTATTATTTAAAAAAGGGAAGCTGTGGTAGAGTCCCAGGCAAAATGGATATACCACCAAGGACCTGATGAATGGCCATGCAGATAACTTCTAGGCCCTTAAAGAGATCAGAGTACACCTGCTTCCAGGTGGTAGAGAGACTGGCAGGTTGGTAGGCAAAGACAGAGGTGAAGGAAGTAAGCAGCAGAAGTTGGCCCTTGGTCTCTCACTCTCACCATTGCAGACACCTGGCCATGAATTTCCCCAAGCATGGGGGTAAAAATGGAAGAGGAACTCTGGCTTGCCCCAATTCACCCAGCTCTGGCCTTGATTGGCACTACTGTCCAGGTCACTAGCAGGTAAGATAATGGCTACAGTTAGGACAGGCGCACAATGCTTGCTCTATATGGATTGAGTCAGCTCTGACTCAAGTATAGTTGGTGGCTATATGTCCCATTGATGCATTGTGTGTATCTCCACTGCCAAAAACTGGAACTAAATATTGCTGTCCATAGGAGCTAATCTCTACATTAAGTGACACATCTGGATTAATGTGAGGCTCTGTAGGTATAATTTCGTGATCTGGTTTCCCAAGAACATTTCCAATTTCAAGTATGTCATTCCACTTGATTTTAATATACCTAGACTTGTCAGTCGCATTTTCTTTCTAGCTTGTGAAAGGCAACAATATTGGGTTGTAGGAAAAGTCATGACGTGTTTTTTCAATGTTTTTCATTGCAAAAATGCATCATGACTTTTCCAACAATCCAACAGGTTTCAATATGCAAATAAGATGTAGCTATGCCAATGGATTAATATAGGAAGTAGCAAAGTAAGCAGGCCTATAAATGTGGTTAAGGTCAAAATACCTCTCTTCAGAACTTCTTACTTCCTTCTCCTCTTTCTAAGTTTACCAACTATGACAAAAGTACTTGAAGTTTCCTTATAATTGCTTTGCCAATATGTTGAGATTACTGATGAGGAGAAAAATATACCTAAATTAATTTTTTATTTCTCATGAGCTTCCATATAAAAATAAACCATCACTAAGGAGAAAATATAAGGCGTAAGAAGTATAAGGTATGTTATTAAATGAGACTTCTGTAAAGAAATTGTACCATGTAATAGTTAAGCTTTTAAATTTCAAACTCTGAAAAATAAAATTAATATTTTTAAGAAAATCGAATTTGTCTAGCTGATAAAGACTATCCATATGATAATTAATCATCTTGTTTACAATTGCCACATTTCTTTGTGATGCCCAAAGTAACCATCCGTTTATAATAATTATTGATGGATTTGCTCTTTACAAAGTATCTTATCTACAGCCCAAAGATTAAACTGCATAGGGCCCTTATAAAGCAGCCACATTGTTAAAGTTGTTTAAGCAGTTCTGGTCGGTTGCAAAGTTTTAGTTTATTTGTTTTTATGAATTCCAGTGACATAAAGTTGGCTGGAGACTCTGTGGCATTCATTATTTCCCCTGTGCCATGTGTCAGCTTCCAAATATGAGCAGAGAGAATGCCCATTCTGCCCTCTGCCTGTTCCTGCACAATCCTTGCACATCCAGGTTCACAGGGGATGGACTTGAAGTGATGGCTCTTTGAGGGACTGGTGCACTCTTTCAAGTGAAAAATTCAGGCAATAATGGTCCTGGATAAAAACTGGTCAGGCTAATAAACGTGAGAAGTGATTTTTTTTTTATAAACACGGGGCTTAGAAATATGATTTTCTGTTTTTGTTTTTTTTTAATTGGGAAATTGGGGGAATGGGAACAGTGCTGGGGAATTGGGGGAAGGGGAACAGTGCTGGGGAATCGGGGGAAGGGGAACAGACAAGTTGCTGTCGTTTTGTTCTTCAGTCTAGTTGTGGAGGACTTTGCTTCACTGGCCCAAGTTGGCACCATCATTGCACTCTTCTTGGGCGAGGCAGATCAGTCGCCGGCTTCTGGACGGCCGCTCACTGCGGCTGCTGGCAGCTCACGCTGGCTGCTGGCTACACAAGGTAGCCCATGGCAACCCACTGCAGCAGGGGCTGCAGCCTACACCGTCGCCGGCGACTCACGGCAGCCCAGCTCCAGGTTGAGCTGTTGTTCAGCATCTTAGCTGTGGAGGGCAGTGTCACTGGCCCTCATATGTGGGATCCGAACCGGGGCCCTCTGGCATCCCAAGCCAGCTCTTAACCATCGCACCACTCGGCCGGCCCTGAAATATGCTTTTAAATGAGGGAATTTACCTCTAGTTGGCTAGAAATGGAGAACCCTACACTTCCGGCATATTCTATACATACGTGGAAAGAAGATATTAGAGAGAATAAAATTAGAAAATATAGGTATTTTGATATGGAAAATCTGCATGTTTATACATAGACATATGTATGAGCTGTTGTCTCAAAGCAAAGTGATATATGTTGCTAATGTGTTATTTCTCTGAAGCAATGCCAATAAATTCTTTAAAATATTTAAAATATCTCTATAGAGAGTTTTTCAAGGCCAACTATTATCAAGGGTTCATCATAAGAAGTATACCTGCAGTGGCTCATTTCTCTTATTTGCTTATTTTCATCTCTGTAACTTTTCATGTGAACACTATCAGTAGCTCTTTCCCTGGGGGAGCAGGATAAGTCACATCCAATTACTATGTCTTGTTTTCAGGCTAGTGACAAAGCAGAAAGATTTGGGCTCTAGAATCAGCACTAGGTTTAAATTCTGGTTTGCTTACCAGCTAGGTGATAGGGAGCAAGTTATTTCACCTCTTCAAATCTCAGTTTTCTCATCTTTAAAGTGAGGATAACATCTACTTCCTAGGATCATTGTAAGGGTTAGAAATAATTTGTGGGGCATTATATCTTGAAGGCCCTTCCTGAATATTAGCTATTATTATTATATAAAATATTAAGTGCCTGACACATCAGGAGACATTTAGAAAAGGTGATTTTCTTCCATCCTGAACCACTACATTACTTCACTTAGGTTGGCAAAATCAAGTTATCGCTCCAATAATACATCAGATGGCTGAGGATACTGATGGAAACACTTCACTGTAACTGATCTCTGATACGTGTCTCTTCACATTTAATTCATGCTCCTGTTACCATCTCCAAACCCTCGTTCTATCTCCCTGGCTGATTTTTTTTTTCTACCAGCATAAGCTTTTCAAATATTGGTTTGCCAAGTAGCCCTAAATAAATAAACATTTGCATTAAGAGTATAAGGCCTTTATAACTGAACCCAGCATCTTTTTGTTTCAATAAGGCTTAGGTGGAATTTTCATGTTTGTACTTCCGTTATTCTGGATACATGAATTGAACCTTGTGTTACTTCCCTGGCTCCACCCATTTTTAGTAACAAAATAGACAATTAGGGATTGACAAGAAATGAAAAATAACCTCAAATTGTTTAAGGGCCTTTATGTATATTGGAAGGCAAAACAATGCCACATTTTCCTAATTTCTTTGTTCTTAGCATAGAGGTTCAGACTTTTCCATTAGCAAAATACACAAACATGATTTTTTTTGAAATCCTAAAACTTGTTATTTAAAATTAATGAGCTTAAAATGTCAAGGAACCAATTTATTTCTTGTGTTTAAATTGTATTAAAGACTTTAAGAAACATCTCACCCAGTAGGCTCATCACTTTGTTGCCAAAATATATTTTCTGCTTGTGTATCTTTTTTCAGACAATTTTCAAAAGGCATTTGAAAACTTTTCTGTCTTTTTTCTTTCTCTTTTTCAGAGAACACGTTTCAATCCTCTTTTCCTTGAACTTCGCTTTTTGCTTTAGCCGAACACCATCCAAACGAATGCCTTCCAGACTGAGCCTTTTGACCCACTGAAAACTCAGACTCAAGTAGGTTGCTTAATATTCACCAAGTGCCCCCAAGGTTTCAGGCACATTCAGTCGGCTCAAGGCATCCTGTGTGACATGAGTTGAATTCTGTCCAGTTGATTCTTTGATGAGGGAATGTGGGAGTGATCTTCAAAATTGAGTTAATGCATTCTCTGCAGAAGCCTATACAAGTCCTTGGGACATTTGCCTTACACATGGTAATGTCCTACAGTGTTTTGGGGCCCTAATTCTTGCAGCTGACTCTCACTGGATGAAATTCTTAAGCAATTTAAGGTCCAAAGTGGCCCCTGACTTACCCCAAGGAAATATGACTTGCTAAACCTTGATTTATTTCCCATCACCATAATACTTCAGAAAGTCCATCTCCTCAACAAATGGTCATTCAAGAAATGCTATCAACTGCTCTAAAAATTAAGAAGTACCACAACCATTGGAAACAAAAATAGTTCATTTTGGAGCTTTTCCTTCGTTTTCTCACTGGCTTCCCTAGTTCCAACAGCACCAAATATAGCTCCACTTCTAGATTTTAACTGTTGCACTGATCATTTCCCAAGAACGGTCCAAAAGTGTTAAAATAACAACAGTAGGTCATGAATTGTTTTAGGCTTTGGTGTCCAGTGGTCCTAGGGTCATGTCTCTTTCTACCGATTGCTCATTTGTGATCTTGGGCAAATGCAACCACTTTAAAATTCATACTCAGCATTGTTAAAGCAGGATAATTATAGCACCCATCTTTGTGGGGATTAAATTCATTCATTGATTCATTCTAATGTGTCAAATGTGTGCCAGCTGTGTGCCTGGCATTTTTCTAGGCACTGGGGATACAGCAGTGAACAAAATAGAAGAAAACATCTGCTTTCAGTAAGCTTACACTCTAATGGATGAGAGACAATAAAAAGTTTATAAGTAAAATGTTGAACGTTAGAAGGTAAGAAGTGCTAGGGAGAGAATAAAAGAAAAAAGGGGGGATGTGGGAATGGGGAGATGCAATTTTATTTATTTATTTATTTATTTATTTATTTACCCACACTTTATTTATTTTGACATTCAATATTATTTTATATTAATTTCAGGTGTACAGCCTAGTGGTTAGACATTTACATAAGAAGTGATCCCCCTAAGTAGTCTAGTACCCACCTGGCACTATGCATAGTTATTACCATATTATTGACTATATTCCCTATGCTTTACTTTACACCCCCATGACTATTTTGTAACTCCCAATTTGTACTTCTTAATCCCTTCACCTTTTTCACCCTGTTCCCCAAACTCCTCATCTATCACCCGATAAATCTAGTACCCTTCTGAGACCATACATTGTTATTATAATATTATTGACTATATTCTTACATCCCGATGACTACTATATAACAACCAATTAGTACTTCTTAATCCCTTCCTCTTTCTCACTCCCTCCAATTTCCTTCCCATGTGGCAACCATCAAAATGTTCTCTGTATCTATGAGTTTGTTTCTGTTTTGTTTGTTTATTTTGTTCTTTAGATCCACATATAACTGAAATCACATTGCATTTGTCTTTCTCTGCCATACTCCACTCAGCGCAATGTCCCCCAGGTCCATCCAGGCCACCACAGATGGCAAGAACCCATTCCCATCAAGGGTCAAGCAATATTCCATTGTATATATGTATCACCTCCTCTTTATCCATTCATCCATTGACGGACACCCAGGCTGCCTCCACATCTTGGCCATTGTAAACAATGCTGCAGAGACACATCCCCTCAAAATAATGTTCTGATTTTCTTTGGATAATTAAATAATCCCAGAAGTGGGATTACAAGACCCTTCTTTGTCTCTTGTTATAGCCTTTGTTTAAAGTCTATTTTGTCTGATATAAGTATTGTTACCTCAGGTTTTGTTTTGTTTCCATTTTTATGAAATATCTTTTCCATCCCTTTACTTTCAGTCTGTGTATGTCCTTCAATCTGAAGTGAGTCTCTTGTAGGCAGCATATGTAAGGATCTTGTTTTCTTATCCATTCAGTCACTCTGTGTTTTGATTGGAGCATTTAATCCATTTACATTCAAAGTAATTGTTGATAGATATGTAGTTATTGTCATTTTATCATTCATATTTTTTATCTTCTTCGTTTTCTTCTTCTTCTTAAAGAAGATCCTCTAACATTTCTTGTAGTGCTGGTTTGACGATGATGAACTCCTTTAGCTTGTTCTTGTCTGGAACGCTCTTTATCTGTCCTTCAACTCCAGATGATAGCTTTGCTGGATAGAGTAATCTTGGTTGTAGGACTTGCTTTTCATCACTTTGAATATTTCCTGCCAATCCCTTCTGGCCTGCAAAGTTTCTGTTCAGAAATCAGCTGACAGTCTTATGGAGGCTACCTTGTACGTAACTAACTGCTTTTCTCTTGCTGCTTTTAAGATTCTCTCTTTGTCTTTAACTTTTGGCACTTTAAAATAATGTGCCTTGGGCTGGCCAAATGGCTCAGTTGGTTAAGAGTTGGCTTCAGAGCACAAGCTCTGAGCAACAGGGCTGCCGGTTTGATTCCCACATGGGCCAGTGACGCTGCGCCCAACTGACCTGTTGCTGAGCGGCCAACAGGTGGCAGGATGGCTCAGCTAGTGTAATAACAAGATTGCCTGTTTGAGATGGGCTACATCCACCTGCAACTAAGACTGAACTTGGCACCTTGAGCTGAGCTGCAGCCTGGATGGCTCAGTGGATAGAGTGTGCGCTCCTAACAACAAGGCTGACGAGTTCAACTCCTGCATGGGATGGTAGCTACGCCCACCCGCAACTAAGATTGAACACAGCACTTTGAGCTTAGAGGCCACGAGCTGCCAACGGGAAGCCAGATGGCAACTGGCGCCCTCCACAATGGAGATTGAAGAACAGCAACTTGGCTGGTCCCCTTCCTCAATTCTCCAACACTGTTCCCCTCTCCCAATTCCCCAATAAAATCTTTAAAAAAAAATGTGTCTTGGTGTGGGCCTATTTGGGTTCATCTTGTTTGAGACTCTCTGTGCTTCCTGGGCTTATATATCTATTTCCTTCACCAGGCTGGTGAAGTTTTTAGTCATTGTTTCTTCAAATAGGTTTTCAATTTGTTGCTCTCTTTCTTCTCTTTCTGGTGCCCCTATAATGCTAATGTTGAAACACTTGATGTCCCAGAGGTCCCTTAAACTGTCCTCAGTTTTTTGGATTCTTTTTTCTTTTTGCTGTTCTGATTGGGTGTTTTCTGCTACCTTATCTTCTAAATCACTGATTTAATCCTCTGCTTCATCTAATCTGTTGATTCCCTATAACGTGTTCTTCATTTCCATTATTTTATTCTTTATTTCTGACTGATTCTTTTTTATGTTTTCTATCTCCATTTTTATGTTTTCTATCTCTTTGCTGAAGTCCTCCCTGAGATCATTGAGCACCCCAATAACCAGTGTTTTGCTTGTCTCCGTTTTGTTTAGTTCTTTTTCTGGAGCTTTGTTCTGTTCTTTCATTTAGGGCATGTTTCTTTGTCTCCCCATTTGCCTGCCTCCTTGTCTTTGTTTCTGTATATTAGGTAGGGCTGCTATGTCTCCCGGTCTTAGTAGAGTGGTCTCATATAGTAGCTGCCCTGTGGGGCCCAATAATGCAGTCTCCCTGGTCACCAGAGCCAGGTGTACCAGGTGTGTCCCTTGTATAGATTGTGTGTACCCTCCTGTTGTAGTTGAGCCTTGGTTGCTGTTTGTATGTCAATGGGAGGGATTGACCCTCAGGCTGATTGGTTTTGAGTACTGGCCATGTCTACAGTGGAGGAGCTGTGGTACAAGGGCTGACGCTACAGGGCAGGGTTCACTTTAGCAGGACTCTGGTACCTTCCCAGCCTGCCCTTTGCATGTGTCATCCTTGGGTGGCCGGTGATTCTCCAGCTTGGTCTGAAGGCAGCCACCAGGTGTTTCATCCCTGGGACCTCCTGAGAGGGGGCCCACTGCAGGCCAAGTTTAGCCACAGCCTGTGATCTACCTGGGGTCACCTGGTATGAGCCACAAAGTAATAGGCAGACGGCTTCCACTCACACTGGGTGTAGAGGTGCCTCAAGAGGCCAATCTGTGAACTGAGGCTTGCTGTCATTAGTGCTGAACTTAGAGCTGCTCAGCCAGAGGTATGGGAAATGCTAAAGCTAGATGCTGCTTGTTTGGGTTTTAAGAAATTCCACAACATGAGCTAAGACAGGTTGTTTTATGGAAAAGCCACTGGAAGCGGCTTAGGTGTGCTTGAAAGTTGGGTTGGGCAGGGTCTAAGGGAATCACTGGGGTGGGGCAGACGAAAGCTGATAACCAGTTTGACGGAGACTCAGATATGGCAGCCACCTGCTCTGCATGCAGGGAGTGGGAGGGCTCAACAAAGAAACAATAGCTTCTTGAAGCTCCTCTGTCCTGGAGAAAGCTGCCCCTCCAGCCCTCACCCTGAGGCCAGACAATTCAGTTCCTCTCCATATGTCCCTGGCACCTTTTGAGATGCTGTCCCAGTGATGGAGCTTAGAGCCAGTGATTCCACTGGTGAGTAAACCTGTGCGTGTGCCCTTTAAGAGGAGCGCCTGGAACTATATATAGCAGCCCTCCATCTCTCAGCCACAATCTCTGCTGGTTTTCATAAAGAGAAGTTATGGAGACTTCTCGCCCCAGCACTGGAACCCTGGGTTCGGGAGCCTGGAATGGGACTAGGATCCCTCCTCCCGGAGGTTCCTCCACAGCTGAGACACCCCTCCCAATTTTTAATGGTCACACGCAGGTATAGGACCAGCTTGTTCTGTGTCTCTGCCCCTCCTACCAGTCTCGAGGTGGCTTCTTCTGTATGTCCTTAGTTGTAGGGCTTCAGTTCAGCTAGGCTTCAGGTGATTATTAATGATGATTGTTCTTTAGTTATAATTGTTGTGGTCCTGAGAGGAGGTGAGCACAGCATTTACCTACTCTGCCATTTTGACTGGAAATCTCCCACCTTGGGGGGTGCAGTTTTAAACAGATTGGTCAAGAAGGCATCTGAGAAGGTGACAGGAATGATGCTTGTTGTATCTAGAAAAAGAGAGTTTCCCAACTAGGGGACACACAGTGCAAAGACTTCGTGTTTGAGGAACAGCACAAGTTTCTGGAGGCTAGATGGGATGGTGGGGAGAGGAGAAGTGTAGAGGTGAGGTCAGAGAGATAATGAGTAGAGAAGGGAGGTAGTCAGTTGATGGACAGAGGGCTTTGCAGGCTGTGGAAGGGACTTTGCCTCTTACACTGAGTAAAATGACACTGAAATGTTTTAAGAAGAGAGCAAGATCTAACTTGTGTTTCAAAAGAATCAGTGTGACCATTGTGTTGAAAATCAATGAGATATAACATGTAAGACATGTAGCATAGCTCACGGCTCATCATAGCATTTGGTAATTATCTGTATTATTTTTGGTGGTAGTATCATCATCATCATCATCATCATCACCATCACCACCACCATCATCATCATCATTATTTATTTTGACATTGATACTGCCTCCAGTTCCTTAACCATCATGAGACAAATGCAAGGATGTGGGGCTTTTAGTATTAGATTTGGGGCTCTTTAGCACCTTGAGCCTTCAAATTAAACCAATAAGAGGTACTGGTACTGGCACAGTAAATTCAACAACTGGAAACATCATCAACTGTGTGGCTCAAGCCCCCAGTACTTCAACCCCATGCCATAGCTTCAGTAGAAGCCCTCACAGTTCATTAGTTCAGGCAAACAAGTACAGATATAAGGAGCTACCATTGGTGCGGAGACCAGATGGGATGATATTTCTTTTGCACACCTTTATTTCTGGTCCTAGCTTCTCTTCTTGGGTCTCCTTTCCTTGGTTTTGCTCCATCACTAATCAGTGCTCAGACAGTGGGTGAAAATCATGACAATAACACCTTGTTCTTACACAGTGCCTTTCTATCCAGAACCTCAAAATGCCTTCTTCATTTTCTTGTTTCCTGGTTCTGTTGGCATATCCAGACATTGCATTGAACACAACATTAGGCACAGATTATTATCCTTCATGCTTTGACATTCTCTGGTTTGGGCTATGTATTATACACGAGAACATTGACAGATATGATATAATGACTCTTTAAAGCTAGGATGGTTATACAGCAATTGTGGTGTGTTTTTTCCAAGGCAGCAGTAGTGGTGGCATTTATAATAATCATACTTTGAGGAGGTCATGGAACCCCAAGTGAATGACCTTAGATCTGTTGAGCTTCCTATATTTCTTAACAGGCACACACATACATATAAACACATTCTCTCTCTCTCTCTCTCTCTCTCTCTCTCTCTCTCTCTCTCTCTCTCTCTCTCTCCCTCCCTCCCTCCCTCCCTCCCTCCCTCTCTCTATTTCGCATCCTGCAGATGTGGTTTATTTTACTTGCACACAGTTTTTTCAAAAATCTAAATATGTTGACAACACATTATAAAAATCCAGAGTTTTAAGTTTCTTCTGGAAAAATGAGAGTGTTTGGCACTCCTCCACCCAAATTTCTCCATAGCAACCATCAGCTGGAGCTGTAGGAGCCAGCCCAGTGGTGTTCAACTTTGACTGCACAATAGAATCACATGCAGCACTTTTTCAAAAATACCGATGCCCTCCTGAGCCAGACCAATTAAACCACCATTTTTGACAACAGCAGCAGCAGCACATGTTTACTGAGTACTTATTTTGTACAAGAAAATACCTTGGAAAGAGAGCTGATGTATAAAACTATATTTGTGTCGAGGACATAGAACATGTATAGAAGTGATGATCAACAAACAGAAAATATAAAATAAGCATAGTACCAAGTGACCTATATAAAGCAGTGGTCCCAACTTCGCTGCCTATTAGAACCACCTGGGGAGCTTTGAAAAATCCTGAAGCCCAGGTTGCCCCCCAGACCAATTAAATTGGAATTGAGAAGGGGGAAAGGAACTCAGGCATCAGTATTTTTTAAAGTTCTCCATGGGATTCCAGTTTCTGGGAACACTGCAGAACCAGGGATACAAAGCAACACCTCTCAAACTTTAAGATGAATATGCATCACCTGGGTATTTTGTTAAACAACCACCCTTGATGCAGCAGGTCTGGGTTGGGGCCTGAGGTTCTGCATTTCTGACAAGTTCCCAGGTTACACGAGCAAAGAATGCAACTCAACTGAAAATTACAATTCAAAAATTGAATCCTTTCCAGTTCTGCATTATGTCAGTGTTTCCAGAGACAGAATGAGAGAAGTGGAAGGAAGGTTGAAGAAAAGTCATGAGTAATTAAAGTAATAAGACAATTGTCTAGGTTTCTGCCAACAGAAAGTATGGCGGTTGTATGACATGGCCACAAGTTCTTTGACCCTATCCCAGCAAAAGATGGGCGTATATGTCCCCCCCCCCTCTTGAATTTGAGTGGGTTGTGATCACTTTGACCAATAGTGTATTGTTGAAGAGACACTATGTGACTTCTGAGACTGGGTCATAAAAAAAACTCAGCCTCCCTTTTGTTCTCTGGAACACCTGCCCTGGGTCCTGAGCCACCATCCACTAACTAATTCCAATTACCCTGAGTCTGCTGTGCTAGAGAAGCCATATCTGTGTACTCTGGGAAACAATCCCAGCTGAGCTCAGCCTTCTTGTCATCCCTGCCAAGGTGTCATGAATGTGACTACCTCTAGATCAGCTGAATGTCTCTGAACATCCTTGGTTAACACTTCATGAAAGCAGAAGAATCACCCAAGTGAGTCCTGCTGGAATTCCTCGCCCATAAAATCAAGAGATATAATATAATGGTTGTTGTTTTAAGCCATTAAATTTTGGGGTGGTTTGCTTCACAGTAGTTACATTCAATAGTAGGAAAAGGAAGGCTTAGTTTTAGTTTTGGTATGAAAATCATCTTAATTCTCCCCATTGAAGAATATTAAATTTTATTTGTGTATGTCAAGGAAGTCAGGAGAATGTCAAAAACATTTCAAGAGTCAAGAGATTTAGGTTCTTGTATTGGTGTGATTTCTTCCTAAATTAATCTATTAAATAATCTGATCTCAATAAAATAGTAAGATAATTTGTTTGGAGATAGGGCGGACTGGCTCCGTCGCTTCTGATCTTCTTACCGAAAAAAAAACCCATGTGAGAACTGACAGGAAAATTGTAGTGGAAAGAGGAGAATCCAGTTTGACTCAGGTGTTAAAATACATTATAAAGCAAAGGGCATTAAGGTAAATCAGTACCAATGTAGGAGTATACAGGCGAATTAGCAGAGCAAAATAGACATCAGATATAATGTAAATATGGAAATTTGGTATATGATAAAGATGCATTCAGAACAATGAGAAAAGTATGGGTTATTCTTTAATGAATGTTGGATCAGCTGGCTATTTGGGGAAAAGAATAAATCTGAATACATAGCCACCACTTATACCAAAGTAAATTCCAAATGAATCAGACTCCAACATAAAAAACAAACTATGAAAGTGCTAGACAAGTTTGTAAAAATAAGTCTGGAGTGCGTAAGGCCTTTCTAAGCAAGACGTAAAACTAAGAAGCTATAAGGGACAGATACATATGTTTGAGTATATAATAATTAAACATTTCTTCATGGTAAAGAAATACACCATCAACAAAGTCAAGTAACAAATATCACACTGGAAAATACATTAGTAACACGTGACAAATGAAGGCTTATGTAATTACTATATAAAGAACTCTTATGAATCAGTTTGAACAAGACCAATAATCCAATAATAAAATGTGCAAAGCATTTATTCATTTATTCTTCAAGTATTTGTTGAGCACCGACCAGGAGCCATTCACTATTCCCTGATACAGCAGTGAATAAAACTAACTTTCTGATCCCATGGAGCTCCCCTTCCAGCAGGCAGCTACAAATGACAAAAATGAACAGGCAGCTGCCTGCCATTTCAGGGAGCGATAAATGCTGCAAGGCAAGGGAGTAAAGAATGATGGGAAGTGGTTGCTAATACAGGAAGTTTTCAGAAAAAGAAGCAAGTGACAGAAACAAGTGAGAGAAGTGTATGAAAAAATGCACACAGTTAAAATATATTTAAAAGCACAGCATTGCGTGTGGTACCAAAGGATAGCAAAAAACTTGAAAGTATACCATTAGGAGAGTGGTTTTATAAATTATAAATGGAATAAATGCAGTTGGTCCTTGAACAGCACAGGTTTGAACTGTGCAGATTCATTTAAAAGCGGATATTTTTTCAATAGATACATACAATACTATTCATGTATTTCCTCTTCCATGTGATTTTTAATAATATTTTTTCTTTTCTCTAGCTTACTTTATTGTATGAATATAGCACATACTACATATAATATATAAAATATGTGTTAATCAACTGTTTATGTTATCGGTAAGAGTTCCAATCAATAGTGGGCTATTAATAGGTAAGTTTTTGGGGAGTCAAAAGTTATACATGGGTTTTTTACTGTATGGGGAATCAGTGCCCTTTAACCCCTGCCCCATTATTCAAGGGTCAACTATACAAGGAAATGCTATGTAACCCATTTAGAAGAAGGAAGTGCATTTGAATATATCAATAGAAAAAAGAATTCAAATTAAGATCCAAACAAAAGGAGCAAGACAGATTTATAATATGAATCTTCTATGAAAAAAAAAGACACATTGACACATATGCATGTGTGTGCAGAATCATTTCTGGGAGGATAAATCATACTTTATCGATAGTGGTCAGCTCTAGGGAGACTCACTTTCCAAGGTATACTCTTGAACTTCAAAAAAAATGTTTTTTAGCCACACGTATGTTTTATTTCTGGTCTAACAATAAAAGAGACAGGAATTCCAGTCCTGGCACAAGTTTAAGACTGAGACAGTCAATTCACCTTTTGCTCCTGATTTCCCCCAACTGTGGAGAAAAGAATTTGAATGAAATTATCTCTAAACGTTCCTTTAAGCTTTGAGATTTCAAGCCTGAAGTATTAGTGTTCTTTTGCATACTGATTTCTACTAAGATTTTTAAAAAATACATGAAAACAGCTAGAAGAAAAACAAACTGCAAAATCAATTCGGGGCTACCAACCCATCTTCTTTTATTTCAATCTTTAGTCCAGGTGCCCCAAGTAAATACAACCTTATGTTTTGGTTGTCGATTAATTATTGGCAACCAGTCACTGAGAATAGTAGGTAGGTGCAGACATTTTTATAATATAAGCCTGTACATATTGCCTTAAAAGATAATTTATTCTATGTCCTTCTCTTCCTACACCCCACCTCCCAAGAAGAAACTTTTTAGAACCGTGGCAATCTGAACCAGTCTGTTCGTTTTTTCTTATTTGCATATTCAATTTACACCATCATACCTGCCTCAGCCTTTCTAATGACTTTGATCATGAATTCACATTGGGTTGAATTTTTATTAATAATATTATCTGAAAGTGGTAGAGCCAGAGCTCTTTATTGCGTAATGATTCAAGTTGTTGACTGAGTTGTAAAAAACTCCTTTTAAGAATTTACCTCAGCAGCAATCATAGCTCATAGATGCTTAAATGGCAAACAAGAAAGGATTGTCCCTTTTCACATCCCTCCATAAGGGCAGGGGCACTGCAGGATCTTTGGTGGACAAATAGCCAAGATTCCTGGAGTACTGAAGCCTTGTGAGGTGTCAGGCGTCCTCCTGAGGCCTGTACATCAGCTATTCTTACCAGTGGAGCCCACAAGTGGACTTCAAGGGGTCCGTAAACCTCCTAGGACTGTATGTAGAATGGTGTAAATATGCAAGAGCACCTTTCTGGAGATAAATCAATGCAGCAACACCCCCTAGAGATGCCCACATTAGACTCTCAAAGGGATGCATGGCCCAAAAAAGATTAGAGACCTCCTTTCAATGTCGCAGACCACTGCTTGTCACCACAAGTATCCCACCACAGTGCCATGCTGGTGACCTGTCAGATGCCTGACTGAGGTAGGCTGGGGGATATTGACTCTGGGGTAGGGTGATCTAATAATGCAAGAGGCCTGAGCTTAAATCCTACCTGTCACCTACTTGCCTTGTTACCTTGGAAAAGTTATTATGAGCCTTAAAAATGGACTTAATAATACCTCACTCCTCTGGTTGAGGGAGCTAAAATGTGTTACTGAGACCGTGGTCTTTGAGAAGCAGGCCAGCAGCATTGGCACCTCCTTGTTAGAAATGCAGAGTCTCAGGCTCCACTTAGATCTACCGAGTCAGAAGCTGCATTTTCATAAGATTCCCCACGTCATCTAGATGAGCTGAACATTATCGATTAAAATAAGGCTTTCAGTATGTGTCTGGATTTCAAAATGAATTAACTTTCAAGACCCGATTTTCATCTCCACCACATCTCCAGTTCTCTGGTTTACAGGTAACCTGACCATCATCAAGAAGAGCACTTTATTTCCCTAAGGCCCCCTTTAGAGAACGATTCACACGCAAAATGTGCTAGCAAATGTAACCTACTCTATACAAACCCTTTAAACAAGCCTCCCAAAGGTGGCAGATTATATTTACCTTGCAGTGTGTTCGAGAGACCTGAAGTGGGCATATAGCATAAGAGGGTCTGGGAGACAGAGCTTGTGATGCCCTTCACGTTCATAGACTCCTGGGACAGATGCCACCAGAGCTGACCTCACCGCAAGTGGCCCTACTCTCCCACAGGGCTGGGAAGGAATTCTAAGGCGCAGAAAATGGTGTTTCTGTACCTTTTAATCTGTTCCCCTTGCTGTCTTTTTTGCCCTCACTGTTAAATGCTTCAGCATGTATTTCTTAAGAACAAGGACAGTCTTTTACATAACCACAGTATAGTTCTCAAACCCAGGAAACTCAACATTGATGTGATGATACTATTATCTAATCGACATCCTGTATTCAGATTTTGTCAATTGCCCAATAACGTTCTTGATAGCAATGTTTTTCCAGTCAAGGTCCATTACACGATATCATGTGACAGCTGGTTGTCATGTCTCTTTAGTTTCCTTTATCCTGAAACAGTTACTCAGCCTTTCTTTGTGTTTTTTGACTTTGACATTTTGGGAGGGTACAGGCCAATTCTTTGGTCGTTAGTCTCTCAGTTTGTATTTCTGATGTTTCCTCAATATTAGATTCAGGTGACGACTCTTTGGAAAGAATACCCCAGTAGCTATCTCATGTCTTTCTCAGTGTATCATATCAGGAAACACGTTTCATTTTATTCTGCTATTGGTGATGTTAGCTTGAGCACTTGTTAAGGTGCTGTCTGCAAGGTTTTCCCACTATAAAGTTACTATTTTCCTCTTTGCAATTAGTATGTCATTTGGGGGGAAATGCCTTGAGACTATACAAACACCATTTTCCTCCTCAAACTTTTACCCACTGGGTTTGACATTCATTGATGGGTTTTGTTGTTTTAACTTCATCATTGCTTCTGTACTTATTGTCATTCTATTCTCAATAAGAGCTTTCACTTTTCTCCTATTATTTACTCATGTATTTATGTCAGTTAGCACTGATGGAGAAACCCTTCACCCTTAGATCTTCAGCCTTTTGTGATCTCCTCCCCAAAACATCTTTGAGAAGCTGTGGGAGCTGCCTGGGGTGGGGACTTGGGAGCGTGGATGCATAGGACAGGCTTCACAGCCATAAGAGATTCATAAGCTTGTTTCCAAAGCAAAGTCTTTATTTAACCTGGAAGTTTGGCTTTCTTCTCTTTTATTCACAAGTTGACACAGGAATCCTTTCTTTGAAGAGCAAAAGCCCAGATAGAACACAATGTTGATCCCCTCTCCCCTCCCATTCAGGCCCCGTCTCTCCCCGCCTGTGTGTGCTCTCAATGACCCAAATGTCAGTTCCATATTCAGTAGTAAATGACTTAGTCTAAGGTCTGGAAGATGATCTTAGATGTTGAAAAAGCTTACCTTTCTATTAAAGACCAGAGAACCCAATGGGTAGGTCCTAGTGACTCTTTATGTCTAGTGTGTTTTCCCAAAGTAAGTGTGTTTCTGTCCAATTTGTGATAGCATCTGAAATTCCTTTAAAACTCTTTATTTAGAAACCTTAATTGAGAGCAGGGAATAAGATTGCCATATTGTAGGTGGTGTACCCATGCACATTACTGAGAAATTGTTTTTAAAAATTTAACAGTTTAGCAAGGGATTGAGGTAGCTTTGTTGCCAAAATCTCAGTATTTACAATTTTCTAGATGGACTTGCTTTATTAAGTTTTGTTTTATGTAAATTAAAGGATAAAAAAGCAAACGTCTTAAACGATTGAGGGGCTTGTTGCTAGCAAGCCACTTAGGCAATTAAAATCACAGGTTTTATAGTTTTTCTTTTCTTTTTTACTATATTATCTGTCAAATACATAAAGTCAGAAAAATAACTGATAAGACAGATTAACCTGTCTTTTTTCTCCCTGTATCTGCCTGTGTACCAGTAAGCCTGTGGTGGTTTACCGCACTGGCCACTGTGGTTCAGGAAAGTGACAAAGTAACTAGAACCCACATGAAAAATGAAGATGCTCTCCTCTTATAGAGAGTCCTTGCTTGAATATGGAAGCCTCATTTCTTTGTACTGCCTTCATTTCCTTTTCAAATAGCTTTAGAGATTGCTGTTTTCCTCACTTTAGCCTCTAGCCAACTGGACGATGGTTGTTGCTGTAGGACCAGGGAATCCTGTAGAAAGAATTCATGAGGGACTGTGACATTTACCTTAACAGCATGGACGTTCAGCTAGGCCGTCTAAACTTTTAATGTTAGTCCAAACAACTCACATGACAAAATATATACATAGGAAAATGTTTGTTTTTTTAGTTGTTCTTCATGCAAATATGTCTAGAGGGTAAGAACTCACTTTTACTTTGCATAACACTCACTGATGCATCCAGTTCCCGCTCTACATGTTAGAAATTTAACTCCTAATGTGTCATTAAAGACAAAATGAACAAAGTTTTCAGATATTTATGAATCAATTAATGAGCAAACTACAGTGTGTTAAGAAATGCGTTATTACATTTTTTACAATAGCTTTTATTTATCTAGTTGTAAGAGTAACCGATGCCTCTAGTGGAATTTTTTTTTTGGGGGGGAAAGGTATTTAATATTCACTCTTAATTTCACTAGCCAGTGTTTATAGCTCCTGTTGACATTTTGGAGTGTTTCTTCCAAATCCTTTTCTAGGCATATGAAATTTTATATGTATATATATATAATATATATATTTTATTGTGGTGATTTGTCACATTATGAATTTGTAAGTATTTTAATAGCTGCACAATTACTTTTTAAAAGCATTCCCCCCAGTTCGGAACTTATAGGCTGCTTCTGATGTCATACTAAAGCAAATACTTCTGTAGACATCTGTGCATTTCAACTTTAGTTTGCATTTTTGGTGATTTCTTGGATGCTGTCTTGGAGCAAAAGCAGAAACAAAGCTTAAGATCGATCCATGACCTAGGGAAGAAATGATTCATTTCGGCCCTGTTCAGTTCCTCATCGTTCATGACCCTTTTTTTGCTAAAAGAATGATGAGGCACATTCACATCCCCCTTTAGCCCACAAATGTGTCCTCAGAAGAACAGCTTTACCAAAGTAGACCATGGTGTTTGGCTCACAACGTGTTTTTCTTTCTTTGGGGGTGGAAGATAAGCCAGATGGCAAATTGCCCAAAATTGCTCCAAGACCCTTTTGTAAGGGAAGTTTTGTTCAATAGGACCAGAGAGAATGTTTTAAACTAAAAGTTTTATTGAGGTGAAATTTGTTCCTGTGCTAGAAAGATAAGGTGTGTTCTCACATGCCTGGACGGGTTCCTTTTCCACATGTTTGCTGGCTCTTCTGTAGACACACAATTTCAATGACCTAAGAAAGACTTTACACCCTGAAAAGAGAGATAAAGGAAACTCAAGACCATGCACTCCTTTATCACAGCGATGCACATAGATGCTCACACCATTCTTCATTGTCAATTGCAGGACCCTTTGTTCCCCTTTCAAAAAGTGTCTTTGTGTTTCTCAGAATGAGCTGGCTCTCTCTCTATCCCAGCTGTCGGAAATGCAAGAGAACTTCATGGAAAGCAAGTGTATATATGGTTCCCTGTAAGGTTGAAGGTGAGCTCCCGTCACTTAGTCACAGTCACCATCTGCTCTCATGTGCACGGGTGCTGCAGACATTGTTAACGAGGTGCGACAGGAAGTGTCTCTCTTACAGGTACTGGAAGTGTCACCCAGTGCCCTGGGAGGAGCTTTTCTCTCCTGGCTCTGCCCTGACTGATGCCCTGATGTGACTTTGAAAGCATTTTTTAAGAACTCGTTCTGGGAAAGATTATGACAACTTATAAAGATCCACAACATGATAATACACTAACATAAATTAGAAAAGGGAAAAAAAGCAAGACAAAGGAAAAGAAGCATAGACACTAACAAAGAGCTGGAGGTTAGGGTAATGTGCAAAATGTATACCATTATTCATTCAGGAACTTTTTATTGAGTGCCTAATATTTGCAGGAACCCTGTGTGAGAACACATTTTTCAAACTTAGTTGCAACATTAATGATTGATGAAGCCATCTTCGTGAGTGAGCAGCATTTTTAATGGAATAGGATGTGAAGGCGACAACAGAACAGAATAGGAAATATCAGAGGGCATTGCATAAAATAAAGGCATTATTTAGTAAAATGTATGTTTCAAATTTATGTGTGTGTTTATGTATTGGGCTATGATATAAAGTGTGTTTGTTACTGTAGCCATAGTAAGAGAAAATTTGTAAACCACTGAACTACATACAGTATACACAAATTTGGTTATAGAAGGTATCCTTGAATTTTTCCTAGTCTGAGAGCAAAGATTTCAATATTCATCATTAACTAAGATGTTTGATGTAGGGTTTTATCAGGTTGAGAAAATTTCCTTTCAATCCTAGTTTGCTGGATTTTATCATGAATAGATTTGAATGATATAAATGCTTTATGTGAATGCTTTTTCTGCATCCACTGACATAATCACATGCTTTTTTTAAATTTTTCTGTTAATAGGATGCTTTACGTTGATTGATTTTCCAATATTAAACCAACCTTCTATTTCTAAAAGAAATCCCTCTTGCTGATAATGTGTTATCCTTTTAACAGTATCCTAGATCTCAGTTTGCTAATATTTTGTTTAGTATGTTTCTCTTTAATTTCAACGGGATATTAGTTTGTAATTTTATTCTCTTGTGATATTCTTGTTCAGTTATGGTTGAAGGCTGTGGTGGCCTCATAAAATGAGTTTCATATAATGAGTTGAGACATGGTTTGTCTTTTTCTATATTCTGAGTGAACTATGTAAGATTGTTGTGGTTTCCCTTAGGTGTTTAGAAAAATTCACCAATAAGGAGGTTTAAGACGGGAGAATATTTTGTGAGGAAATTTTTAAGTACAAAGTCAATTTCTGTAATGAAAATAGGTCTAGTCACACTTGTATTACTTTTTTTCCTGTTTTGGTAAAATTTTTTAGTGGTTTATCCATTCATCAACATTTTCAAATACTGTCATAAAGTGTTCTTCCTTCATCTTATTATTGCTTATATTTCAATTTTACATACATTTTAAAACTACAAAACGTTACAATTATTGTTTTAAACAGTTAATATTTATTTACATTTGCTGCACACTTACCAGTTTTGTTGCTCATTATTCTTTTCTGTATTTTCAAGCTCCCATCTGGACCCTTTTCCATCTACCTAAAGTACATTCTTTAATATTATTTTAGTGTTGGTCTGCTGATAGAAAATTCTCTTAGGATCATTTGTCTAAAAAGTCTCTATTTCATCTTCATTTTAAAACAGCCTTATTGAGGTCTAATTGATACAAAATAAACAGAGTGTTTATATTTTTATATAAAGTTTGGTAAGCTTTGACATGTATACAGTTAAAACATCACCACTCTCAATATAATGAACATATATCCATTACCCCCAAACTTTCCTTACGTCCCATTTTGACTCTCCAAATGGCAGTGCAAAACTTTGGATAAACTTAGAACAAACCCATCTTTTCCTGGGTCTTTGCATTGGGTTCAGCAGGGAACTAAATAAATATCTCCCAATTTCCTGGGCCAGTATAATAATAACATTAACAGCTGACACTTAAATCATGCTTATATGTGCCAAGCACTGTTCTAAGCACTTTATACATTTTAATACTTGATTAATTCTCATCACAACTCTATGAATTAGGTATTATTATTGTCCCTATTTTACCATTGAGGAAGCTGAGGTGGGCACCAGAGCTCACTAAAAGTGTGTCTCCCTAAAGGCATGATCACAGATGTGCATCCTGTGGCCTGGTGAAAATCTTCTACCTGGAGGTTCACGGGTGTCTCAGTATCAAGCACAGGTGTGTTATATTCAATCCCATTATCTTATATTTATTTTAGAAAATGTGGAAAATACACGTAAATATACAGAATAAAATTTGAATCACCAATACTCCACCCACCCAAAGATTACCATTTTTAACAAATAATTGTATATCCTTTAGCTTTTTACCTGTATATAGATAACACCACACAAACGTCTTTATCACTAAAACATTGTTTGTAGCCATAATTGTTTATTTAAGATAAATTCTGAGAAGTAGAAATGCTGGATGAAACAACGTGAAAAACTGCAGGCTTTTGATGCACTCACTAATGTTTTACTAGTTGGGTGGGTAGAGGTGGGGGCAGGGTGCACAGTAAGCAGATGAATGTTAGTCAGATGGAAGAAAGAATGTTCCAGTACTTGACCATGGGCAAGAAAGCCTCCAAAGGATCTCTGATACGTTGATGATTCTCTAGTGTCTGTTTATTTTTCTTCCCTCTAGAAAGAGAAAGTGGATTTTCCTTTATATAATAAATAGCTTTCTTTTGGTAGATGCCACTGAATTTGGAGATACAGAGCCTTTTAGTGTTGACTCGTTTGTTTGTTTTTACTGTTAACTATGTTGCTCCAATTCCGATTTGTGTTCACTTGGTCAAACGAGTCATTACCAAGTTCGTTCTGGTATATGATCTGGACTGACAGCCTCCGCACCCAGCTTCTGCTATGGCTCCTTCACGGGTAGCGGTTTCCCTGCCACACTTTGTTTGGAGATCCTCCGGGGGTGGCTCTCCGGAGTGATGAATGCCATCTTTGTTTAAAGGGGCAGGAGGGAGAATAATCTAATTCTACCAAAGAGAGAAGACAGTAAACCGATCCTGTGTTTCCATTGCTGCTGGAAAAAGAACAGTAAATGACAGCAAAATTGAATAGCTTGATACTTGCACGGTATAAATTACCCAGCGGAAGAGATGTGTTGAGAAGGAGAGTGAGGATTTGATCTCTGCCTTTCAGTTTCAGTCATTGTCAACCACCAAGTACAAAAGTTGGCTCGGCAAACCTTGGCTTCATCCAGAATACTAGGGAGAGAGCCAAGAGATTTTTTTTTCCCTGCAAAGTTGCTCTGGATTGGTCTTTTGTGGATATGTTTACATTGGTGAACAAAGTCCCAGTACTTTAGTCATTTTGCCACAGTAGTGTCTTCAGACTGTGGGTTGGGCCCTGTTAGTGGGTAATGAAATCAATTTAACAGGTCTTTTCTAACTTTTCTTTAATGAAATAGTATTGAAAATAGAACAGGGTAGAGTTGAATGAAATAGAAAATACCAACATGCATCACATAAATAAGAATATTATTTTATGGAACTTTCCTTTTAGTTAGCTATACATACCCACATCTATATATATGTACATGTGTTAATAGATTAAAACATATCTTTTATTGTGGGTCATGGTCAAACAATTACTGCTGGGAATTTTTTACTTTAGATGTTTCCTTTTCATTTTTCTGGGAATATTTTTTAACATAGACAATTTTCCAGAAGTTGTTTGTTTGGAATTAAACAGATCAAACTTTGGGGTCTGACATTGAGGTGAGCAGGGAAAGTCTTCAAATTGGTATGGACAGCAATTACCTTCTTGCTGAGCAAACTCTAAGTAGAAAAGAAAATGGCTTATATGAATTTGTCTTTATTGTGATCCTATTTAGAAAGCAACCCTGGTAATGACACCTCTTTTCAAATGTCAGATGAAAACCACCTCAAGGCTAGAAAACCTCCGTGGTGGCATTCAAATACCAACCCCAAGGGTCACCATACTTTAACAGGAGGATGGTTCATGGTAACTGGATACCTACTTGCCTGTGATGGGAGTTAAGAATTTACCAAACAATGAAGTCACTAGTCATGGATTGTGATGGCATGTGCTAATTTTTAAACGATACTATAATTCGATAATAGAATAAATTTTCATGTATAAAATGTTTCATTTCCCTCCTAATTCAGTTTAATGCAAATATGTGTTCATTGCTTTGAGTTAACATTAAGTGGACACATGAACTGGGGTAAGATGTAGCTAGTGGCTCAACTGTATATAAGTAAGTTTTTCATATGTGGGAACTATATATGTAAGTACATGTATACAGATCATATTAGCATGTAATACATTTCGCCAAATATATTTATTCATTGATACTTCATCTTTATGAAACTAAAGAACAGTAATGCAATAAATAAAAATAGTCATTCTAGAAATAGGCAGTGGCTGCCTGGGATGATATTTGGGGATTTGGAGATTGTGTTTGGACTTGGCAGTAAGGAAAAATTGTGTTTGATTAGTAATATCCATGATGAGCGTTGGAAGGAGACAGCGGTGATATAGATGCCATGTGTTTCTCTTAGAACTTTTCATATTAGTGAATCTTTATGGTATCTTGGAAACATGCTTTGATTCCTTCATTTTATAGGGGGAGGCAAAGCAATAGCAGGTGGATATAGCCCAAAGCTAAACCTTTTAATATCTCTTGCTCTTGTTTTATTTCTGTCCCATTCATCTAGATTATTTGTTTATTACTACCGTGCCTTATAAATGTTTGTCTGTTTACTCCTTTCCATTCCCGCTGCCACTGTTATCAATTTTGATCCTCATTAAAAGAACTATTATAGGAGCTTCCTAGATCATGTCCCTGCTTCTGGTGCTTATAATTTTTGATAGGGTCAAGGGTCATGGGCTCCACTGAAAATCACTCAGAAACCTGAGTGCTTACACACACTTCTGTCAGTTTGTTCAGAATTGTAAATTCCCTAAGGTCTATCTACACTTGATTAGAAACCCCTAGTCTAGTTATCCCCCACCAACCTAGCCCTCAAATTTCTATCAGACTAATTTTCCTAATATATACTTTAGATCAGATTACCTTCTGCTCAGAACCATTTCATTTTCTGTTGCCTTCAGAACAGAAGTCTAATCTTCTTGGATTGGAATCCAAGCTCTTTCAAGCTCTCACCTTTGCAGCCCATTGTTTCCTGTCCACCCTTGTTTCCTCCTCCCAAATACACAACCTTCTAAGCCCAACCAGAATATTGCTATTTCCCCAATATTTGCTTCACTTTGCTCCCACAATTACTGCTACTGTGAGACTATCTTTTCCTTCACTCCCACCTCCTTGAGCCCTTTCCAACCTTCAAGCCCAGTGTCTGTTCTGATTCTGTTATTTTTGTGGACGTAGCTCTCAGCACTGAGTAAGACCTTGTAGAGTGTCTTGCACATCATGGTGGTATATTTGTCTGTTGGCCCTCAGATTTTTTCCTTGTGTTATTGAAAGGCTAACCCCTGAGGGTTGTACTGTCCAGTTTCCGGAGTCATTTGGCCTCCATCTGGGTTCAGCCATTGGAAAGCCCTGGAGGGAGAATGGAAGACTGACAGAAGGAAGAAGCCAGGTTATTTCTTCCCCAATCTGTGCCTCAGACAGTGTCTCTGATGGCAGCTGTGTCTCCTCTAGGGCTTCAGCTCCTACCAGAGGGGCCCTTTGAGCTTTCAGTTTCTGCGGAGTGACCCTGGCCCCAGGGCTCCGTATTATCACATCCATTCTTTGTCTCTATTATAACTCAGGGATTTCCTACAATTGCTGAGTTCCTGAATGCCTCATTTGCCCCTGTTTGCCTTCATATCTTTTCCTTTACCTGGCTTATCAATTCCCTGCATTATAGTCCTTCTGTTTAAATACTTAGACTAGTTTTTATATTCCTGGTTGAACCTTGACTGAAACCGCTAGCATTTGATGGCTATTTGCTGAATTTTATTGCCTAATTTTACACTATCTTCTATGTGGGCATCTCTTTTTATGAGTGAACCAAGCATAGGCCCTATATCAGTTATCTGCTATAGGGCACAGTAGCATTACATGGGTTTATCTAGGGTAGTAATAAATTACCTCAAAACTCAATGGTTTGAAACAATTGGTATTTATAAGTTCATGAGTCTGAAGGGTGACTGGGTAGTTCTTCCACTTCTAGCTGGGACCACTCATGCATCTGTGGTCAGCTATAAGTCAGCGAGGTGGCCCTTCTCATCCTACCTGGGCTCTCTCATATGTATGGGACTTGGCTGGTCAAGGCTGATCTAGGATGGTCTTGGCACTGACAGCTGGCATGAGTCAATTTCACTCCCTGTTTCTCAACCATGACAGGCCAGCCCAGGCGATCACAGAGGAGAAAGAGAAAACACATAAACATAAAAAGAACTTTTTCAAACCTCTACATACAGCATACCTGCTAACCTCCCATTGGCCAAAGCAAGTCACATGGTCAAATCAGATTCAAAGGGGCAGGAAACTGAAATCAAATAGTAAGAGGAACTGCAAAATTACGTGATAAAAGATTAGGCACAGGGAGGAGTAAAGAATGTAGGCTATTAATTCTGTTAAGTCCTTCTATCTCAGGCTCCAAAAGATTTGAAGAGACCCAAGACAACAGAGGTAGGGAGGGAAGGAGATGATAGATAGATAGATAGATAGATAGATAGATAGATAGATAGATAGATAACATTAATTTTTGCCATAATATTAACCCTTTTAAAATGAAAACTTTGCAATAAAATACACATTATGTATTTGCTTTTTTGTTCTATACAGTTCCTTTGTACATAGTTACTGACTGAAAAAAAAGCTAGACCAAGTAAACAACCATTTATAAATAACATTAGTAAACCAAGTTAAAGGGAGTTTATTTATTCTTTAACCTTTAATTTGCATTCATTGGGAGCTGTCCTGGGAAATTGTGTCAACCTCACCTCAGGTCAGATTGCTTAACAAAATGAACTGTTTCATGCCCAGAAATAAATGTATTCCAAATATAAATATGAATCAGTTACAAAATAGGTTCTTTTGAAAGTACAATATAGCCACACTGCTAATATCGTTGCGCCCCAATTAAAACTGTGTAAAGAGCACATATTCGGGGGCTCAAGTTGTTCCCAAGGAGTGAGTCTCATTCTTGCTTTGAATCTTGTATAAACACACTGGGCAGCCTCCTTTGAGCCCTGAGCAAATTCATAGTTCCTCGTTTTCTAAAGAGAAGAATTAAAACTGGGTATGTTTAAGTTGGAAGGGTCTGGGGCTTGACCTTGCTGCTTTAAATTTCCTTCATCACTAAGAAATCACTTTGAATTTGGCTTCTTGGAGTACTCTACTTTGGCTTGTTCTTGGTTTGAGGCACATAATGAAAAAGATGCTCTCTGTTTGTATGTGGACACCACCTCCCTGACAACGCTGTTTCAGCTTCCTTCTCTGCAGTTTTATCATTAGAACCTAAGCCTGTTCTCAGTCATTCAGACCAAGGCCCATCACATCTTACTGCCTGGGTGAGACTCCTGGCGCCCCTCTTCTCCACTGTTGGGCAAGGTTTTAAACCTTTCTCTGCCTCTCCTTTCCTAATCTGAAAAAATGATGTTATGAATAATACCTACCTCATGTGATCATTGTGAGGATTAAATTAAGCAAAATTAGGTAAAGGATATAGCATAACCCAGCCCACAAAATGTGCTGAGTGTTATGTATAAAAATTCTTATTATTAATCATTATGTGACAATTTTTAGGTTGTTTGTACTGAGTCGGGCTCACATATGTTCTTCAAAGTCTAAATCAATTATACCCTAAAACAAATAAATCGAGGTTCAATATCATTTTCATACAAAAGGCACTGTTTGTTTTCAAATATTGGTGTGAGGGGTAGTGGTATATATTTACTCATATTTGCCATAAAGCTACAACAACAGTTACAAACACAAGTTTCTCCTTGACCTTGTCAATTCAGTCTTTAAAATTCTTTTAGAATATGTGTCTTAAATGTCTTGGTCTTTGACTTCAGACTATCGGAGTTTCTGACTGTCTAGCGAGCAGGGTGGTGAAATTGATGGCTTGGGATTTGAAGATTTATGACAAGTGCAGCACAGAGAGACTTTGATAAAAATGGATAAACACCACCCCAAAGTCTTCCTTAATGTTGTTTCAAAAGGGAGGAAAGCTAAGAATAAGCAGATTGATTTTTAACAAATACGTTTTGCCTTTCCACCCCTTGAGTTGTTGATTCTTCATGGAGTCATCGTTCTGTTAAAACAAGACGAGGCAACGTCTTGAGAAGCTCAGAGTCAACTGGCAGAGAAAATTCACACCTACACACATACATATGCACACCCACACATAACCAACAATCACTTTAACGATATAACAAGTGCTTTTATGGTGCCATAAACGTTGGATGTTGGGTGAGAAGACGATGACTGAGCATATATTTGTTCAATGTGGCAGTTAAAGGGGATGAGCTGTTAGAGATCCACATGGTTAGCTCTCGCAGACACACTGCTGAGTCAAAAATGCAGAAGGATAGATACACAGACACAGGTTCATATCCTAAAAACACACAATGCTGTTCATTATCCTAGATACACATATGTAAATGTTAAAAAATGTACTGGAAAAATACAACTGCGTGGTCGGGCTTTGGAGTGGGGTTGTCAAGGTGATTACACCTATGCTCCATTTTCTTTTCAATTAAAAGAAAACAAGAGGAGATGTGAAAAAATGTTATCAGTGATCCATCCTGGGTAGCAGGAACCCAGACATTGGTTCTACTAACCTCTGTTTTTCTATGATTTCTAAGTTCAGCACAACAAAAATTGGGGGACCGCAGTTTAGTGGAACAGCAGCTTCTCACCTATGCAGACACTTAGAGATTGTCTGCTGCACATGCAGATGTCACGATCTGTTGGGCTGTCTCTTTCATCTGTTTATACATGTGCGAAGTGTCCCCAGTATGATCGCACTGAACACAGCCCAGACAGTGCCATAGCTTCATGTCAATGCATATCCTGTCACTTCACCAGAGGGCACGGCAAAAGCTTTTATTCGTTAAGACCTATCCCAGAAAATGTCCTCGGAGACCCAACTGGACGCTCTTTAGCACTAATTTTCTAAATTGTTTAAGATTCGCATTTGCTTTTTAGTCCCTTTCCCAGGCTGAGAATCCAAGTCCTGAGTCCTGTCCACGGAAAAGTAGGTCTTTGGGATCCACAAACATTGTCCCATGCCTACTTCGATCCGTGTGTTGAAGTCCCTTTCTCTGAAACCATCTCCCCTTTGGAGTGAGATTTTATCTAAGGTGATTTGCATTTATTCAAAATCAGAGACAGCTCTGAAACCAGACTCTATTTAAACATAGAAAGAAGAACAGATTAAGCAAATGTTGGGGAACTTTTATAAAACAAAACAAAACAAAACAAAACACTTCTATTTATCTTCTTGTGTTTCTTTCTTTTTTTTTTTTTTCCAGATCTGCGGTTTCCCTCCCATTGGCCTTCCAGCGCGGCTGCCAAGTTCCACAGGTGATTTAATGGATCAGAAGGTCAGATGTCAGGCTTGACTGGGCTGTTGGCAGACTTGTGGTCTCTCTGATTAATTGTCACTTTTTGACGTTATGGGAATTATCTTCTCATTTGTGGTGTTGCTGCTGTTGTTCTTTAACATAGTTGTAATGCTGGGTATTCAGGGAAATATAAAACAGTGAGTGGGCTTAAAAAAAACGTAATGGAGAAAAGGAATGCTGCAAATTCACTTGGGAGAAGAAAAGTAAAAATAGGACAGGGAGAGAAAGGAGCGAGCCCATTTTACATTTGTTATGTGGGGAAACTGTGCTTGCTGAAGATCCGACAGTCCTCTCCATTCTCCTTTCCTGGAGTGTTAAAAAGGGCCTAAGAATTAGATCACCCATTGGTGAGAGTGAGTCGGACAGGGCATATAAGCACCTGTGTGTTGAAGACGCCCTTTCTTTACTGACAAGCATCCTGCATTCTCCCTGGTGTCACCGGGGGGTTGGCAGTATCAAGCAGCTGGTTTGGAACACTAGGTTATAATTCGGAACCCAGTTTGTTTACATTATTATAACAACAGTTTCAGTTTGTCTCTGCAGTTAAGGTTGTGTCAGCACTTTCCTTTCTATGTTTATTGTTTTTAGCAGTTTAAAAGCTCCCCGTGAAAAAAATGGCTTTCTGGCTGTAAGGTGACATTCCGGCTGAGCCAGAGTCTGGTGGAGTCTATAGAAATGCTCGCTGGCTGTGGGAGTCAGGTCTTTTGAATGCTGTCTTTGTGCCTCCCCTTGCCCAGGGCCTCTGGCCTATTGTCTAGGTGCCTCAGTTAGGGGTGGCGCTATCTGATTGTAACCAGTACTAATATTACAGTGCTCAGTGCCCAGGCCCTCCCTGGGGGCCCCCAGTCTGGCTGCCTCTGTCTCCCAGCCTTCTCTCCAGGGGACCAGTCACAGCTCTCATATCAGAAAACACTATTTGTAATTTATAGAATGTTCAAGGGAAAAGGATCAGTAAAGATTGTCTGGACCTGTGGTTCTCTAACTTTTTCTTTCTTTTTTTTTTTCTTTTTTTTCACAAAGAACCCTTTCCCAAATGAAATCCTTCAGTGAGCCCCAATTTGTAAGACATGGAAAAGTACAGCTGTTCTGTTTGAAGATGAGAGGGTGCCATGAACCCCACTCTTCAGCCTCTTCTTCACACACCCCCAAATGACGTTACACCTCAGGTCCCTCACCTACCACTCCTCAGAAAACTTGCACACCATTCTTGCAGGGCAGTTCCCTCAATTGACAGATAAAGAAACTAAGATGTGATTTTTATAGATGCTTAAAACATCAGGCATTAGACACTAGAATTCTTCTTGCTTCATGAATACATTTTTATATTGTTCTAGAAAAGGCACAATTAATCTATGGTGATAGTAATCAAAACAGTGGTTACTGGATTGAGTGGAAAGGGGCACAGGGAATTTTCTAGAGTGATGAAAGTGTGTATTTTATAGAAGTGTGAGCTACTTGGCATTTGTCAAAATTCATCTTTGTTTTTTATTGTATATAAATTATACCTCCATTAAAAATAAAAACAATGAGGGAAATAAAACAAAACAAAAAATCTAGAGGCATTTAACAAATGAAACTACAGATGAACTTCCTTAAAGCGATGTGGACTATTTATTAAGTGGGGTCTAAGGTCACTCTGAGAAGTTTCAGAAAATAGGAGACCATGGTGCTCTTTCAACACATTCTTTGTTCAATAAGCACCAAAACCAGGGGGAAATAATTATCAGAGAATTCCAGACAGTAGAACCACTGAATATCTTTTGGGATCATCTCGCCTGTAATGTGGCTAAAGGATAATACCTAGGGGTTCTGGGAGTGGAAATCTCACGCGTTACTTGGACATGGACTGTTGATAACACTCGGGAAATGCTTCATAATTTTTTCATCCTTTGCTACCTTGTCTGAATGATTTTCCATGACCTACAAAATGTAAGATCCCTGATTATATATCTTATCGGAGTGGAACTTCTGGGTGGACTGAGGTGGGAAGACGGGCCTAAGTGACCTCTGTAAAATAAGTCACTGATGGATTCAGTCTTTCTGCTTAGGGCTGTGTCAAGTACTGGCAAATGATTGGCTGTGTACCTGAATCCTTGCAGTAGGCATTTGATCCTCTAAAAAGTACTTTCTTCCCCCTGAAATACTTGGAACCAACCCTATTTAAATGTTTCTATATGTGTGTTTTAGAAGTCACGCCATAACATGGAAGGTAATTATTTTGGTGGAAATGCAGCTCAGCTAAGGACATAGACAGGGCAGTAGGACCCAGCAGCCACCTCTACCTTTTAGAGCCTGGTGAGGAAGCCGGGGCTGGGAAGAACGAAGAAAAAATGTTTAAAGGAAATAATGACAGTGTAATGAAAAGACAAGAAAGGGTGCCGTAGAGCCAGAGCAGGAAGGATTTAAAGCTACTCAAATGTTCCAGTTTTTGAGGCTGTGTTATTTTGCTTCAGAAAGGACAAACTGTCTACTAATTGAGTGATTTCCCAACAAAGGGCCAAGGCCTATTTAATTTGCCACATGGATCCCACTGACAAAAATTTAGTTCACTAATGAAGCTGTGGCAAAACGTTCGTAAAGCAAGAACATTTTCAATAACCAGGCCATTTTTTAATTCACACATAGCATGCCTTTGCCTGCACATACATATAAATTTTGTAATCAAATTAAATTCATTTTAGCAAGAGATTTTTATCCAACCAATTCAGTTTAATGTTCCTAAAAGCAGAAATGAAAGTACACAGTGTAAGAGTTTGAGCAGAATTTGCTTTTCTGCAAAATCCCCTTTATTTGCAATTCTGTATGCATGTGAAAGGAACTGTTTCTTCAAGGCATTACGAGGCAGTCTATCCAAATGGAAACAAGCAAAACAGAAATGGTATGTCTTCTCAATTTTGGTGACTTGGGGCGAGTGATTTTCCTGGAGCCAACGCTCTTGAAATGTATGTATGCATGCATGTATGTATGTATTTGTTTTTTCATGTATAGATCATAAGTGGTCTTATGAAAATGCAGCATGTGTAGTCACAATTCTGTTATTCATGAGAATGACAGGGTAAAATGTCAATAATTGAAGCCCAATCTATTGATTTTTTTCCCACTGATTTTTTTTTAAATCAGCAACCTGAAACTTTTCAACCACTGAACTGCTTATAAGGGCTGTTAATAAGTGGGAAAATATCCTGATTTGAGTTTTATCTCCTTTTCCTTACCCCATCTATTTCCCCTATTGGTGCCACTGCACTCATTAACAACTAAATAAATAAATAAATAGAATGAAAGAAAAATAACAAACACTTAAATGTGCAAATTATTCTTCTTCTCAGTTTCCAGGTTAGGAAAGAGAGTAAAATAGTCAAGAGCAATGCCTAAAGGTATCACTGTCAGTCTCTGGCTTAAGAAGAGAAGCAATGGATCCAAACCAATTGATATATTACAGTTGCTGGATTGGAAAAATAGCTGAATTTGTGGAGAGAATAAACTACTATTTGGGGCCCATAACAGAAAACCATAAGTAACAGTGATAAACTTACAAAGGTTTGTTTTTCTCTCCAGGGCAGTGGGTGGGGTGGTTCTGTGATTGCTGGGGACTCAAGTACCTTCTATCTTTCTGCATTTCTATTCTTAGCGTGTGACTTTATCCTCAAGGTTACCTCTTGGTTCAAGATGACTGCTGGAACTCTAGTCCTCACATATAAATTCTGGGCACAGGGAAGTTGGAAAGGGGTGGGAAAGGGGGTGGCTATGTTTCTCCTCTTTAGAAGACCTTACCAGAATTTCCACCCAGCAAATTCTACCTATAATCTTCCACCAACTCCTAGCTGCAAAAGAAGCTGGAAAATATAGCTGGGTGCCCTGCATCCAGACATAAAGGGAGACATGGTTATAAAAGGGATTTTGTGGAGGCACCTGGCGCACCTGGTCACCATCAGGCAGCTATTAGAGACCCTTCAGTCATGGAGGTGAATGATTAGGGTGGGGCTTTAGAGGAACTGCCATTGTAGCCAACTGCATGGTGAATCAAAGGAGCAGTAAAAGGTAGACCTGAGCACTCCAGTGTGGTGATGAGCTTTGCATTACTGAGTTGGCATCAGGGATAGGAAAGACGAGATGAGTGTGGTAGAGCCTTGTGAAGAATGAATTGATGAAAGAAAATGTATTCATTCATTAGCTGTGCAATTCAAAACTAGGCAACTCAAATATATGCATATGTATATTCATGTAGTCCGGAAAGACATTTAGCTACACTTCTAGTAAAGAGGATCTGTCTGGATAAATTAAAAAGTTACTTTTTTTTGTTTACACAGAAAATTGGCTGGGAATTTCATGATGCAATCTATTGGCAATACATAAATAATACATAGATAAATATACGCATGCGCATATACAACACAAACAACCTAAGATTTATCTAGGGCTCCATTCTACCAGCAGCAATGGTTTTCAAACTTCAGCATCCCTAAAAAAAAGGAGGAAAAGAAAAAAGGAGCTAAGCTAAATTATAGACTTTTAAAGGGAATGAGAGGAAAAAGAGTTGTAAAACTAAGAAGGAGTTGGAAAGGCAGGATGGGGAAAGAACCGGTTTTTCTTTCTTCTTTTCTTTCTTCCTTCCCTGCTCTCTTTTTTCCTTTCTTTCTTTTTTTTTCTTTCTTTCTTTGTTCTCTCTCTCTCCCTTCCCCTCCCTCTCTCTCTCCATCCCTCCCTCCCTTTCACTCTCATTCCTTCTTTCTTTAATTTTAGAAGTAGAATTATGAGTTTGGTAATCATATTTTCATAGACTTTTCCTTATGAGCACCTAAATGAGAAAGAATTTAGCCCTCAAGTCATCACATCCCTCAAAAGTCAGAGGGCAGTAGATAATGTCTTGCTCTTTTGCAGATCACAAAATCAAAGATATCTGTGGTGCTAGTGGGATGGAGCCAGAGGTCCTGACACAGCTGTTTTAGAACTCCTTGCATCTGTGGTGTACCATACACCCACCCACGCATTCACCGCTTGTGTGTATAACCACCAGGGCTGGGCAAAAAGGGCCAAGTCTGTCAGTGCAGCTTTCTTGGTACTATGTGTGTTTCACACCCTTAGCTACAAGGCAAAAACAATTTTTCATTTTAGCTTCTAAAATCAGGTCACGTTGAATAAGCATAACTTGAGTTTCTGATTTTTAACCCCCTCTGATTACATTTTTTAAAGCTCATGCAGGTCCTAATTTTTTTCTCCAAATGTTGGAGAGGGCAGGTTTGATTGGCATTGGCTGCTTGCTGTTCCAGGTGTCTTCTCAGAAAGCTTGCTGAGGCAAGCATTGTAATTTCTGCCATAACATCCTAGACAAAGTCTCTCATTAAAAAGTAAATGCCTATATACTTACATAGTAAAAGTATAAAAGCATGCATGGGAAAAACTCACACCAACTGTTAAATAGGGGCTAGCTTGGCGAAAGAAGAGGGAGACAGAGAGATAGAGAGATAGGTCAATAGTGTTTTGCTTTATCTCTTATAAAGAGAGACGAAGCAAATAGAACAAATCCGAATGGTGGGTACATCGGTGTCTGTGATATTGTTTTATATGTCCTTTGAATTGGTGTAAACTTTCATAATTTAATTTTTAAGCAAATGACCTTCATATAGGCAAAGTGACATGAGTCACTGAAATTCTTTACTTCGTCCATAATAATCTATTTACAAATTACATGTCATAGTTCTGTGTCTTTGCATATGCTACTTCCTCTCCCTGTCCCCCAGGTGTCCTTACTGGTCCCCAGATAACCTCTTCATCATTCCAGACTCAATGGAGGTATCACATCCTCTAGAAAGCCTTGCCTCATTCCCTGCCCCAAATTCATATCTGGATTTGGAGGTCCTGCTCTTCTAAGAACACCGTGCATATGTGTATCATGGCACATATCACACGGTTGTATAAACATTGGTTTGTTTCTCTGACTTCCAGGATTATCACATCTACCTGATCTGCAGTACACCAGTGGGTGCCATTTAAACATTTTTCAACCTACGCTATTATATGGGGCAGTCCTGCCTCCTTCCCACCAGAGAGAAGCCATCTTTATACCTCAATGTAGAATAGCTATCCTAGTTTAAGTGCTGAAATTGCCACATATTTACATAACAAACACTTGTTTAATAAATGAAAAAGTGAGCACTCAACCAAACCCTAGTTTCCTTGATGAAGAATTCCCTAGACCAGTGGTTCTGATAGTGTGGCCCCTGTACCAGCAGCACCTGCATCACCTGGGAACTTGTGAAAATGCAGAGCCTCAGGCTCAGCCCAGGCCAACTAAATCAGAAACTCGAGGTGGACCCAAGGAAACTGTTTAACAAGCCCTCCAGACGATTCTGATGCGTACTGAACTTTGCGATACACTAACTTAGACTAATCAAAACTAAAAGCAAAGACTTCATCTTACCTCGATTGACCGTGGAAAATTAAGTAGTTTATTTTAAATACAAATTTTTGCAATTGTTAATTTCTGTATTGTGTTGACTTATTTCATGAATACCCTTGTCGTCAACCATTTGAGAAGACCACATTGATTAGACAGCTTTTTCTTGAAATGTGAGGAGATCATACCAAGGCAAAATAATTTCTGGTTTGGGATTCTGCTTCTTGTTAATAATAGATGGAATAGCTAGTTACCAGCTCCATTTACACAAATATGTTGTCAAATAAATATTTACTAAGCTTTTCTCAATGTAAAACACCATGCTGTGCCAATGGGAAGTCCAAAAGGTACAGCTAATTATACTTCCCCAGAGAAACTTAAAATTAATGGGGAGTCAAAATACATATACAGGAAAAGGTAAATAATAATTTTAATTATTCATTATTATTTACTTTTTTGGCAAAACTAATGAGGCAGAGTACATATTCAAGATATTAAGAAGAGGAAGAGATGAAGGGGGCTGCAGTGACCTATGAAACTTTTACTGAAGGGATTAGAATTTGAATCAGTTTTAGAAAAATAAGCAGAATTTGACTTTTCTAGAAGAGGAGAAAGGGAGAGGGAATTTCAATAGTCTTAAAACCTATTTCCAACATTTAGTAGGGTGTTTTTCTGTGTTTTTATTGTCATTGTAGGCAATGAGTGGTTTCATTTTGATAGTTTCTGTGTTATGGTGTAATAAATGTCTGGACAGTTTTTTATTTCTACTTTAAACATGTGATACACTAACATATCTTTGAGGTTGAAATTAATCAATAAGAAAAATCTAGCAAAGATACACACGGCATTAGAGTGCATTTCTTTACAACTCAGAGGCCAATATTACCATGCAAGTAATGCCTCTGTTCAGCATTGTATTCTATAGATATCTTTATTATAGGCTTATTATGTTGTAAATACTTAGGTGCCTATCTCTTCCTACTCAACTGAGCCTAGCTGAGCCAAAGGCTGCAATTATTCATCTTCTCACCCCTCATCCCCCTCCCCCAACTGCCAACACTTAGCAAAGTATTTGGCACGCAGTATGTGCATAGCACTCAGTTCATCTGGTGAAAAATCATCTGCCCATAAAGAGAGGCAGAAAAATCAAACATAAAAAAGATCGTATATAAGCTTCATTTTATTTCTACTTAGCCTACTTTTTTTTAAAATTACCTACACCAAGGAATTTAATATCAGCATCAAATATATGGTAGTAGACATAGTTGAAATTGAAAAACAATTGATACGATGGAAGGATCTGTGAATTTTTGCCTTTGCTATAAGTGTAAATTATTTTTATACTTGTCATATATGGAATGAGAGAGATATGTTCCACTTTAAGCAAATCTTACATGGGAGCATTTATATTTACAGAACAGATAAATTGAGTAGCAAATATTTATTTAGCAAAATCCTTCTTTGCATGAAGATAGCTAGCTAGCTGCTTTATGTAACAAGTCACTGAGTAAACTTTGATGTGTTTTGAACCCAGCTTTATCAGAGATCCATCTGTGGTGTGAGGGGGGCTCATTTGTAGAGATATTTTAGGAATAAAGTAGCTAAATATACACTTGAAAGGACTAGTAGATAGTAACTTTGATCTACTGTAAGACTGTAAAATCATTTGGTGATAGACTCTCAGACTTAATTTCCAGATATTGCTATTTAGATAAATTTCTACAACTGGTACTGACTTCTGGAGTATTCCAACAAAGGTCCTAAGGCATGTCTGTCCCTGCTTATGTCAGCTATTGGTTTCTGGTCACAGAATTATGGAATCCTGGAGATAGAAGATAGCCTAGAGATGATCTCCTTTCCTACTCAAATTGTGGACTATGGCCAGCAGCTTCAGCACCACCTGGGAGTTTGTTAGACAGGAGGAATCTCAGGATCCTCTCTAGGTATAGTAAGTCAGACTCTGCACTTTAACAAGATCCCCAGGTGATTCTTATGGTACAATGGAATAAGGCTGAACCCATGCTCCGTGCTCAGATGGCTAGCTATATTGTATGATGGTTGTTGTTGCCAGCCTAAGAACATTTGAAACCAAAACAGAACCATTAACAACTCCTATCTTGGCTTGGAGAGTAGTTGCCATTTGAAAGGGCAGAAATGCTTTTCCCAGGAAGCAAAGACAGAAAACGATCCCAAAAAAATGTGATTAGGAACTGTGGTTGCCTGGGGCCTGAGTTTGTCAGAACAAGTCAACTTGTTGAGGAAAACATGACGATAACTTTATCGTGGGCCACGAAATCTTGGACATCCGTAGGACTACTTCTAAAAGTTATTGGTGGAGTAGGAAGTGTCGTGAATGGGAGACAGTGGGCAAGAATGTAATGCTTGTGAGAAAAATGCACTTAATGGCTTAGTTCACGCGAGAGTTCCAGTAACAATAATACCAGTCTGTGACTGACTTGTTAAATACAGTACCAAGAGGTGCTTGCCTTACAAAAGGTGGCAGGATAGTAAGAAAAGGAGGTGGAGATGAAGAGTTTGATCTTTTCTGTAACAGATTAGATGCAGGACAAAATGCAGAACGTGAGTCTCTACCCCACATATTGTTCAGTATGAGAGATACAAGCTCCTATAACAAGAAATATCTTTCAGTAGAATGTTCTAGGTGAGTCAAAACCTTGATAATGACAAAGGAAAAGAAAAAAAAATCACAATGTTCCTTTGCACCTGGGCAACTATACCCTGAAGCAATTAGCTTTCAGGTTCAAAATGTAAAGCAAAGGAGAGATTCTGATGCGCCCAAGACCTGAAGACCCAAACACGAAAGCTGCCTTCCCGGAGCTCCAGGTAAAGAAAGGAGCTTCAGGAGTTGCTCTGAAAAAGACTTTACATACCTTAATTACGGCTACAAAGGGTCAGAAGACAGGTGGAAGCTGGACCAGGCCCAAGGAGGCAAATGCAATAAACCCTTGTTATTTGAAGCATGTAGATTAGATTAACAAAAAAAAATAAATTAAATTAAACTTAACCCATTAATCTACTTTCCCAGGAATTTTTTTAAACCCTCTGTTTGAATCTATGGAAACTATTGTTTTGATTAGAAAAGGTAAAAAGGGTTTAGTTTCTAACACTGGTTTATTTACCTGGCTAAGCAATTAAGAGGACAAAGTGAAATTTGTATTTTTATTATTGTTTCTCTCTAAATTGATATTTTACAAAAATTCATTTTTTTCTCCAAATTCACCTCTCGTTTCTTACTTTATAAATATGTTTTAAAGTATATTCATAGCTGTAATCTAGCATAGTCTTTTGAAACTATCTTATTTTTTCTGCCCTTATACTAAAAATATAATGATTCAAAATGCAAATCACATATATAATTTTAAATTTTCTAGTAACTACATTAAAAAGAAAAAACAACAGATGAAATTTATTTTATCTTTCCTGCAGCACTTGACTTTCCTGCAGCATACACCTCAAGACCAGTTTACAAATTCAAATGCCAGCAAAAGCTGGGAAGGTGACCTAAATGAGTCACTTTTAAAGAACTAAAAATTTGGACTTTTGAGTGAAGCCATTGTTTTCTCAAATACTGACTGATTTTTTTTATTATTATATCATTATTATTAGGATTATTTTATTTTATTTAATATCCAAAATATCATTTCAACAAGTACCAATATAAAAATTGAGATAATTCACATTATTTTCCATGCTAAGTCGTCAAAATCCTGTGTGTATTATATATTTATAGCATATCTCACTTCAAACTAGCCACATGTCAAGTGCTGAATACCACACGTGGCTATTGGCCTAGAAGAACCTGATGAAAACTATAGACCTTCCTCCCAGAAAAATTCATATTAGCACACAAATGCTTCATAAAATTTCAGGGGATTCATGAACTCCTAGAAGCCATCTTGGACATCCTGGTGTATAATAATCCCAAACTGCCATAATTCTATCACTAGTCTCACAATTTTTCTTAATATTGACCTTTAGGGGATATGTAAATTATTTTAAAAGGAAACTTTATATCATTACTATAAATGAAAAATAAGTGTCATTTGCCAAGAGTGAAAGATAACTGTAGGAAATATTTTTAACTATTAAAAATTTTCAATTGTTCATAGATGGACCTTCCTCCTAAACTCATCTTTCATGTCATTCTTTTGTACACTTTACTTAGGGCTGTGGAAATCAGATGAGGTTTGCTCTAAGGTTTGCTCTGAAAGGGTGTGGGAATGAATGGAGTCTCTGGGGACATGCTATTAGATCATCATGGTGACATCACTGGTTGAGCTATTCATCCTATACAACGGGATGGGGGTTACGGGCATAAAACTGGACAGAGTCATTCACTTTGTCATGATTGATGGACTCTAGAGTTGTTTCTTTTCTTCTACTGATGATTCTCCCTCAGCCCCATTTGTCAGAAGACAGACCTGAAACTCTGACCTCTTAGGAGAAATGGGACCAAGAAGGTTGGGGTGAGAGAAGGAGACATGGGCTGGTGGCTTAGACAAGCTCTGCTCCAGGCCTTAAAGAGATGGGCTTTTTCTCTCATCATCTTTGCTAGCTTCTTCCTGTTGTAGTCCATTTGGTGAGACCCAGAGTAAAGAGGGGAAAGGAAACCAGTAACTGGCCACTTGACTTTCCTGCAGCCTAGACCTCAAGACCAGGTTACAAATTCAAATGCCAGCAAAGTCTGGGAAGGTAACTTAAATGAGTCACTTCTTAAAGAACTAAAAATTTGGACTTTTGGGTGAAATCATTGTTTTCTCAAATGTTGACTGATTTATTATTATTATTATTATTATTTACTATTATTAGTTACTATTTTATTTAACACTAGATACACCATTCAGTACACTGATGCAGGGTGGATTAGACCAACAAGTTGATAATTAGCTCTTCAGTCAAAGTATCAATGGTAGTTCTCAACCAGGAACTGTGTCCCTGCATTTTGTTGATATCACAGTGATGGGAGGGTGGGATGCTACTAGCCTTTAGGAGCCTCTGGACAAGGGACTGTCCTGCACCCAAGATTTGTCCTGCCCCAAATGCTGGAACACCCCAGTTGAGAAACACTGAAAGAGTAATGAGAGTTCTTCAGGTCCCCATGTAGTGTTGTCAGTTTCGACTCAGGTTTGGGGGTAAAACCCTGTTTGATAATGAGGAGAAAATGCATTTTCCTAGAGCATCTATTTCCTTTTGGGTGGGCAGGTGTGGCAGACACTAAAGGTTTCAAGGATTTGAGGTTTCTGATCATCTTTGGCGTATCTCCCATACCTGCAAAGCTTTGCAAAAAGACTCTAGAGAAAGCCTTCATTTCCCCTTTTCTTCCTTTAGTAAGCTTACACTCTTCCAAGAGTTTTAACTTTATTATGAAAAATAAAGTTCATAACTTTATTTTCATGAAATGACTTTCAAACAGTGTGACCCAAGGAGATGACTCGATTCAAGGTTGTCGACTTGAAAAAATGTTTGTGTTGCAAAAACCCCATAATAGAGAGTTCAGTTGAACTCTTTATTCACCCATCCCCAAAAGGAGTTGTGCTACAGGTATGACCTCCTGGGAAGGGCACATCCTTACTCTGTTTATTGGAACAAATTGAGTTTACCGTGATGCTCTGTTCCACAACCATGCCAGTTCAGCTGAGATGTTAATGGGCTCTGTTCAGTGATGATCTCTTTCCTTGAACTAAAGAGGATCTGTATGATCCATTCTCTGAATTTCATATGAATGATGGAGTGTTTTGTGCCTTCCAGTTACCTAGACTTCTAGTTATTGATCGATTGAGCCATCTATGTATAACTTTTTATGAGATATAACATGCATATGCTAAATATGTAAGAGTTGATGAGTTTTTTTAATGGGTGAACACCCGTATAACCACTGCTCAGAAGGAACGATAAAACATTTCCAGCATTCTAGAAGATTCTCTCATACACCCTGTCCCCCCATCAGAACCTAACCTTTACTCCAAGAGTTACCACTATTCTGACTTCCATCACCATTGATTTAGTTTTTTGCCTGTTTGAACTTCTTATACGTGAAATTACCTAATATGTACTCATTTATATTTGATACTTTTTTCTCAATATAACATCTAAGAGATTCATACATACGAGTATGTTCCTTTTTAGTAAAAGGGGTCCTGGCAGTTTCTAACTTTTGAAAAACAACTTGCTGTGAGTGTCCCAGGCAGACATTTTCATTCCTAATAGAGGATCTACTAACCGCTGCTGCTACCTGTGTTAACCCTCACCTGATCACTAAATCAAGCAGTCCTGATAATGTCTGAAACCTTCTCCCTCAAGCACAGCCGAGGCAGCCAAGGTGTATATTTAACAAATACTCAGGTAACATGTATGTCTTTCCATTTTCCAGGCAGTATTCTAACTACATTACACATAGCAACTCATTTACTTCTCACAACCACCCTAGAGTTGGATGGTATTATTTCCATTTTACAGATTGGGAAACTGAGGCACTAAAAGGTTAAGCAACTTGCTCAAGTCACAGGTGGGATGTGAACCCACACATTCATTCTTGTAAACTCTATCCTGTGCTGCTTCTTCACACTTGTGAAATATTCATCAGAAACTCAGAAAACAAAGTTCATCCAGCAAACATTTATTGAGCAACTGCCTGGCGGGTGAGTCAGCAACACCTTTGCCCCAGGAACTCTTAACCTATTTGTGGAGACAGAAAAATATGTTTGTAATGCAGTGTTAACCAGAGGAGGAAAGTAACTAACTTTGCCTGAGGAAGTAAGGGAAGGGCTTGGCCTTCAAGACAGGCTCAGCCTTTTGAGAAAAGGAATGAACAGCTTTCAGAGTTCTGAGGAGGCAGAGCTGGTTTGGGAGCTGTCACTTGGGGGTGGGAAGCGTTTAGGGGTGCTGGCGAGAATGTGAATGTGGGAGATGGGGTGGCTGTATCGGAGGGTCTTGTATACAGGCTGAGATTAAGCCTTTATGTTATACCCAGGGGGAAGCCATCAAATTGTTCAATAGAGAGAAGAGGTGATAAACCATCTTGATGGCTATAATCCAAGAGAGAATGAAAGTTGGCAGTACAGGGTATTTGGAATCTAGGAGTGCTGGGTGGGGTGATGATAAAATAGAGAGTCTGAACTATATATAGCATGTGGGAGGGGACAGATAGGTAAGAGGAAGAAATAGGGAGAGAGAGAGAGAGAGAGAATGGTGACTGCTTAAAAGGAAGGGAGGGAAACGTGGGGAGGAGGAGGACATGAGGGAGGACCGGATGAAAGGAGGAAAGAAAAAATATGCCAGTACCTTAAAAAAAAAAATCTCATGGTAAAATGTTAGTGGCAAAATCCCCATATGATTGAGGCTTTTGGAAGCATTTGCTCAGCCAGCTTTTGTTTTGGTGGTTCACCAGCAGTTATTTTCATGGCTCTGTAATAGCCCATTGAGATTATTTCTATTTCAAGATAATTTGTCAGGCTTATGTAAGACTTCATTTAGGGGACATTGCCTTGGCATGCAGACAGCTTCCAGACCTTCCACACCAGCAGAAACATGCTATCTGAAGAGTGCAATAAAGCAAATTAAATTCATTGCTAGGCACCCTGACAGCAAACAAGGACTGCTAAATGGGGCATTTTGAGAATGTCTTTCTTTAAGAAAGAAAAAAAAAACATTTGAAATTCAGCTTTGCAAGCTTAAACCTTGATGGCTTCAAACCCAAGGAAACTTCAGATGTATGGAAGCCATAGCTCTATGTCAAGGAAATTATCCCTATCCTCTTTGCTGGTTATAAGCAGCATAATTAGTGGAGTGAATGGTTTTATTTCTCTCTGCAATTATGACGATCAGACTGGGCACAAGCGAATTGGAGTTGGGAGAGGAGTAAAAGTTCTCATCGTCACAGGGCCTGTAGATGTGGATAAGGTAGCATGTCAGGTGTTAGCTGTCCAGGCAGCCTCCTGGTGTTATAGGAGTCTCATTTCACGAGGGGTTTAGGTTACCACAAGCTTTGCTCATCTTCCTGCTGCGAGACTGGCTTCTGGTAGCAGGCCGGGAAGCATGCTGTGGAATCCCAGCTCCAGAGAGCGGACTGGAGTCGTGAGCTGTTTGTCTGGGGAGTGCATTATGTGGCAAAATCCATACAGTCATGATGTCAGTCCCGCGTCAGTCAACACGGGCATGTAAGATTCATTTCAAGAGCGTATGATTGGCATCGCTCAGCCACGTAAGTGCAGGACGTGGCTGTGGGTTCCGAGCAGTTTATTTGCTTTGAAAGTCTTCATTCTACCTGACTTGGAAGTAGAGTAGGAGAAGCTCATGCTGAGGGTGTGGAGATGGCAGCAGATCCTGAAAGCCTGTAGGACAGCAGGGTAAGTGTCAAACCACCCCCGTGATGCTCTCTCTGCATGAATGCTCAGGATTTGGTTACAGTTAACATGGGGGTCAAGACCTGTCCATATTCAGGGCGTGGGCTTCCAATTGCCAACTTTTCTTAAAATTCCACTGTATCGTTGCTCAGGGTGAGATTACACAAACTTGCTTTTCCAGTGTTTCTCATATATCTTCAATTGGAGTTAAAAAACAAGGCAAAGAAAATATAACTTCTGGATTTCAGGCTTTTGGAATTGGGGCTGGGTACAGGCTTGGGGAGGAGGATAATAAAGGGATATATGTAGATTAGAATTGTGGGGGTTTTTTAACTTTAAAATTTGTAAGGAGATTGCAAAAATGAAAATAAATCATCCTTCTCTTCTTAAGTAAAATATTGAATGGATGTATGAATAGAAAATTGTAATCTGTTCCTAGTGCCATACCTTGAGGGACACTGAGTTGCTTCACTTGCCATACTTGAGGAAACAACTAGAATGTGTTCCGTGGAGATGATCCATGTTACACAAGAAAGGTGAAGAGAACCAAGCGTGTTCCGCCTGTAGAAGAAAAGCCTGCAGAAGTGATTACAGCTATGCTCAAGTAGGAGGATTGAAGTATGCAGTAAAGAGGTGACTTGTTCTGTACTTCCTTAGGGAACAGGGTTTTATATTTTAAGGAGGATGGGTAACAGACCCCTTTGACAATCTGACAAAAAAAATAGATTTATTTACCAGAAAAATGCATTTACATAAACACAAAATTGGCATATATCAGGGATTTCATGGAACCTTATGAAGTCCATGTAAAGAACTCCTGTTTTAGTTGGTAAGGCTGACAGTGAATGGAAATTTCACGATTTGGCTTGATTTACAAAAGAGTTCTCAAATAGTTTGGTAAGTGCTACAGCGGAACTGGATTTTTCATAAGGGGATTCACTCCCCTATCACTAGAGGCTGAGTGAGTGGTCATGTGGGCTTTAGACTCACCAAGAGCTGCATCTGAAGATGCAGATTGTGCGGCTTCTAGCTGTGTGTGCTCAGACAGTTATTTAATTCCTGCTAAAGATTTGTTGTGATCTGCTTTGATGGAGGTAAAATCTGTCACGAGGTGGTTGGGATAATTCAGTGACAAAGAGTGTCTAAAATGCCTATCCCAGTACTAGAGTAGATGATGAACAAAATGAACTTTTCTAAGTCATTCTCAAAGATCACAAATTGAAAGGAAAACCAAGGAAAAGACGCATTCCTGCCTCTACATAAATTCTTCATAATTATGCTCCTTTTCTACTGTTAAGTATATTATACACAGTCTTCTAGCTTTGCGTGGGAAGTCACAATAGATGCCTAACTCCAGATATGCATCAGATTTATATATTTTTTAAAACTTTTAAAATGAATTGAAAGATAATATTATGGTATCTTGAAAGGCTTTTTTTTAAAGCCTTCCAACGAAAATGTGAACGAACATTGTAGAAATTGAAATGTACTTGAAATAGTTCAAAGTGTTTTCAATGAGAAGAAACTTATCCTGAATTTCTATTTAATAGAAGAGGAAATGAGGTTGCATTTTAAGGTAATACTTAATAATGGGAAAGAACAGTAACTATATGTCAAGTGAAAAGGGATAATGCTAAATAATCATAGAGTGTATAATAGAAGTTAAGTGCCTGTCTTTAAGATTCTAGAAAGGAACATAGTTTTCAAAGGCTTTTGGAAACGGGCTTTTTAAAATGCCCAATTGGAGTATGAATTGGAGGATACGAACATTCAGTCCTGTGGGTGGCAGGATATTCTTAGCATCTGACAGCTCCAGCAAGCAACTCCAGAGCATTTGCTGCAATGAATCGTATTGAATTCACCGAGCAGCAGATGTATGTGGAGCACCCACTACATCCACAGCTCTGTCACAGGCATTTCTGGATGTGGGTGAGACGGGGAAGGGGTGTCCCTCACCTGCAAAGAACATAAGCCAGGTTGGGGAGCTCAGAACATACTCTTAAAAGAATGAGGGGTGGGGCAATGACTTCCTAAGTTGTTGAGAGTAAGAATGTTGTGTTGAAGTTGATGACAGCCCTCCTGGAGGAGGTGAGAACTGAACTGGGCCTTGAAACTTAGTAGGAGTTTCTGTCTTCTCATCTCAAGTAAATGGCAGCTCCAGTCATCTGGGTGTTCACTCAAAAACCTAGAAATCATAGTTGCCTCCTCTTTCCCTCACCCCCAACCCAAACTCGCAGGAACATGAATGTCTTCAACCTCCAAAATCTATCTAAGTCTGCACACCCCCACCATCTCCATGGCCATCATTCTGGGTCAAGCCACTATAATCTCTCTGAAATGTTTTAATAGCTTATGAACTGGTCTTTCTCTTTCCAGTTTTGGCCCATCCTTGAATACGTTTTCCACAAAGCAGCTGGAGTGATGAAGTCACTACCGTGATTCAAACTCTTTAAATATTTCCCGTTGGGATAAAAATAAAGTCTTCGCTCTTCACCATGGCCTATTTGGCCCTGTAGGACATGGCCCAGTCTCACTGATCTCACCCCCATTCTTCTCTCCTTAGTTCACCATGATCCAGCCACACTGCCTTCCTATAATGCTTTCATCTAGTTAGATGTACAATAGAGAAAAAAACAATGCAAAAGTTACTGAAGGCTCTATCAGGTGATCAGCTCTCAGAATCAGCAGGAGAGCTTGGTCTTAATAATGATTCTGCCACACAAATGTGGGCATATTAAGTAGAAAATGTTAGCAGAAACAAGACTTGGAGCTGGGCTGGATAGTACAGAGGTGAATGGAAAAAAAAGAGCGAAAACAATGATTCATACATTTCCACCATGGACCGCCTCTTCCAGGGTGCCATTTGCTAAGACAGGTACGCAGCTATGAAGGAGAGTTGGGTGGAGATGGGCAAAAGTCACACCTGACAGTGAAATACCTTTCTTTCTTTTTTATCTGAGGGCAGGTTTTCTTTGTGGTATGGGCTCTGGAAATTCTGAAAATAAATAGCTGGAAAGTCTGTGAAAAATAGAGAGGAGACCAGAAAGTACCTAAGACAATCATTAGCTCCTCAATTTTGCTTCCACCCTAGCCAAAGTGCCAACCAAGTTCTGTCATTAGTAAACAATACTAAAGAGCAATATTGAGTCTACTAGCTAATAGCAAGGTCTTCCCAACTCCATTATTTTGTACCTGGAATCTACATTTTCCACAACCAAGGCATGTGCAGAATCTTATCTGCTTTGAACAAGGGGATTGCAGCCCCTCAGAGAATAAAAGTGTTTCTTTATCCTAGCTAGCCTCACATCCCTCTTAAGTCATACGCAGGTCCTCATTTACATTTTGGATGAGTAAATGTCTGGACGGTGTGGTGTTTTATAAGCTTAATGGACATGTGAATGTGGGAGAAACAGACTGACACAGAAAAAGATGACAGTAGATATGTGTTTGAAACACCACCCAATTAATTTAATTTCTGTGACATCATCCCACTTTAGTTGAAGGCTTCTGCAATGAATGGCTCTTGTTTTACCTGTAATTTAAACTCATGAAACAATGCACTTCCATGAGAGAGCTCCTTTGGAGCAAGGTTGCTCAAGCATGGCAGTCCTTACATTTTGGGCTGAATAATTATTTGTTGTGGACACCATTCCTGTGCACTGTAGTCTATTTAGCAGCATCCTTAGCCTCTACCTACTAGATGCCAGCAGAAACCCCACACATACACTCAATGGTGACAATCAAACATGTCTCCAGACATTGCCAAATGTCCACGAGGGGGAGCAGAATTGCTCCCAATTGAGAATCATTGCTTCAGAGCAGTGGCTCTCAAAATGTGGTGCTCAACCAGGAGCATCATCCTGAAAACTTGTTAGAAACGCAAACTTTGTGGCTCACATCAATTTTGTGGCCTATCCCAGAAAAAACTCTCAGGGTAGGTCCCAGCAATCTGTTTAAGAAGCTCGCCCAGTGATTGGGATCCACACTAAAGTTGGAGAAGCACTGCTCTAGAACAAATGAATGGTCACTAAAGTTTCCCACGAAATTGTTATTTATTTAAAAATGATTTTGTACACAGGAAGGTCTTCTCTCTTTTCCTTTCCTTTCCCTTTCAAGGATGAAAGTGAAAGTATATCACTTTATTTCTGAAAGGCAAAGATTATTAATAAATAATTTCCTGGAAATTTCCATTATCATGGAAACTCTTATAGATAGACAATTTTTATATCATGTGAAAAGTTTGGTACTCTTGAACAGAATTTTTTCCTTTAAAGATCACACAGTAATAGCACGATTGGGTATCAGATTGACCAAGACAGATTTTAAATAAGCACATGGAAAACCTTTTTCTGTAAGTAGAATAGAAATGTGATATAGAGTTTCCATTTAGGGTAGCCAGCCTGCTTCTCCGCCCCAGCACTCAATAGCATTTGGAAAGCAAAGACAGATGTCTGTGTAAGGGAAACCTTTCCTTTGTTTTCTTTCTTACCTTCCTTTTTTACTTGTTTGTTCACTCATCCCTTTGCCACCCAAAATAGCAGTAAATAAGGGAGTGGAGTTTTCTGGTTTATTTAAACAGCAGTTTTATAATGCATCCTACAAATTATAAAAGTTCAGATAAAAGTTCTCTTCTTCAAGTGTATTTTCAAATTTTGTGAGTTGCTAAACAATTCATTGATGTCGGTGTCTTCCATGAAATGCCTATTGAGTCCCTAAACCTTAGATGGGAGTATGAAAATCATTCTATTGAAAAGGATATGACGATCCCTTTAAATAATTATTTTTAGTTAAGAGCACATCTGCCAAAATAAGGAAGATAAATTTAATAAGATTTCATTCATTAATGTATTTATGTTTTCTCATGCATTGATTTGTTCAAAAATATCGAGTGCCTACACTATACCAGTTAAGAAGACAAATATATAGTCTGTGACCTAATGGAGCTTACATGTTTTTTTGAAGGTAAGGGAAACAGACAGAAAACAGCCCAGTCTTTCAAATTTGGGGTGCCCCTGTTAGTGGGTTATGAGATCAATCTAGGAGGTCACAAACCATTTTCATGATTATTTCTTCAATGAATAAACTTGAATAAAGTGAAGACACTAGACTTCATTCTGCTGTGCTTAAGTGTGTTATTGCATCACACTGTTGCTTCAGGTGTATGTACGTGTGAGGGCATGAATCAATGTAAAACATGTCTCATTGTGAATTTTAGTTTGAAAAATACTAAAATATTTAAAATACAGAAATAAATGAAATGATTTCAAATTGGAATGCAAGCTATGAAAAAGCTAAGGGGCTAAGAAAAAATAACCAAAAGTGTCAAGTGCAGAGAGGCAGACCCACCATTAGTTGTATGGTCAGAGATGGCCTCTCTGATGAAGTAGCATTCCAGCTGAGGAGAGAGAGCAAGCAGAAGAGAGGACACATGTCTTCCAGACAAAGCAAGTGCAAAGCTTCTGTTTGGGGCCTGAATACCTGAGGTGTGGCAGCTAAATGGCAAAGACAATGGACAGTTCATTTCCTTCCTCCTCAGGAAGGTAAATTCTAGAACTTTTGGTTGATGGAGGCACAGAAAAGAGAGGCATGACTTATTCCATAAACACAGATGGATTTCACTCCGAAGACATGGAAAATTCCCAATTCAAATAACTCAGAAAAAAACCATATATTCAATTTAAATTCAGCAAATATTTATTGACTTTCTACCATGGACACTATGGTGAATTCAAAGATGAACAAGAGTTTGAAGATGTTAAGTGTAGGTTTCTAAGTACACATATAACGCGTACACAAAAGACCAAGGATTGTAATTTACTTATTAAGAACAGTTGGCCATTCTCCTTTTTGAGAAGGTCTGTTCCACATGCCTTAAGTTTATTTTTCTCTATTTGGCTTTATAACAAAGATTCCATTCACTCCAGAATGGTTTCTGCCCAATTAGATTGTCTGCTCTGATCTATATTTCAAAAGATAGGGATGTTCTGTATCCAACGGTGATTTTATATTCTAGGACTTCAAACACAGCTTTGCAAAGAGACTTATAACCTTTGTAATACCCTAATCCTGCACCCTAAGTCTCTCTTAATTCTTTCATCGAACCCAAATTCTAAAACCAGCACTTTGATAGTAGTTATGTCTATTTATAACAAATTTCCTGTTATTATTATTTACTATTATTATTTTAATGCACTCTCTCTCCTTGCTGTCTCACTCAGTTCAACTGCCTAAACTCCTTTAATAGTCTTACCAAGCATCCCTCCTTCCCCTGCTTTTCTGAAAACTTACAGCCTGCAACTTCAAAACCCAACTGTTCCCCTCCGCACCTCTTTTTGGCCAGATGGGCAGGATTCATAGAGGCTGCAGCAATGACAACAAAAGCTATTTCAGTGATCTCTAATACATACTCATAGTCCTAACTTGACTACAATGGACTGGAAACTCAGGTCATTGGCAAGTGGTCTGAAAACTCTGGAGATAATATTTTATACTTAGCTCAAGGCAACAGGAATCCAGTAGAAACTTTGAGTATAGACAGAGCAAAGTCATAAGGAAATTCTTTTTTTTTTAATTTAAAATTTATTGGGGTGACAGTGGTTAGTAAAGTTACATAGGTTTCAAGTGTACAATTCTGTAATACATCATCTATACATCCCATTGTGTGTTCACCACCCAGAGTCAGTTCTCCTTCCATCACCATATATTTGACCCCATTTACCCTCATCTACCACCCCCTCCCCACTTATCTTCTGGTAACCACTAAACTATTAACTATGTCTATGAGTTTTTGTTTCTTTATTTGTTTGTCTTGTTCCTTTGTTTTCAGTTTTCTATCCCACGTATCAGTGAAATCATACAGCTCTCGACTTTTTCTGTGTGACTTATTTTGCTTAGCATAAAATCCTTTAAGCCAGTGATTTGGATGCAGCAATTTGCAGATGATTGAGAGCCCACCAAATGCTCATATTTTTTGAAGCAGTAATTTGAGTATCTTCTGGGATACTTCTGAAATTTTTTTCTGGAAAAATAATCCAGAATTCAGAAATAGATTGTGGCACAAAAATGTTATTTGTGGCATTATTTGTAATGAAAACTCAACCAGATATCTTTCAATAGGAGAATGTTAAATATATGTTGTTATAGCTATATAGTAGACTATTTAAATTCATTAAAAGTGATATTAATGAAGATATTATAACATAGCAAAATGGTTAAGTTGTAATGTTAGGTATAAAATGATAAAAATTGGAATTTATGATATAAATTCAACTATAAATAAAACAGATGCATAGAAAAACTAGAAAGGAAATAAGACTTGAAGATCTGGATAGTTACATTACTAGTCATTTTTTTCTTATACTTTTCTGTATTTTTAATTTTTTCTACAATGAACATATATTCCATTTATATTCCAAACAAATAAACTTTAGTTCAAACATCATGCTATTTCCCTTCAGTGAATTTAAAAATAATTCATGGTTTCAGATAATAATTCAGCATACATATGGCACCGTGTAGGATCAAAATTTGCTTGCCAACATCAATGAGTATACACTTGTCCAGTGTAATCACTAATTATTGCTAAGTAATAAAGCAACATTAACATTTTATCATTTGTGGTTAGTTGTGATTATAAAAACAATTGAAAATCCTCATAGGAGATTTCCCTTCTTTATTATCAGGAAAAAGAGAATGATGTATCATCATGGTTTGTTTTTAAAAATGTGACTTTTTTTAGAACCATGTATAATAGGGAAATTAACTGGCTCATAGTACACAATGTACCTCCCTAATCGATTACTAAATTTTGTCAATTAACTGTAAGAAAGTAGAACAAAAATATTTGCATACAGGCAGATTTTAGATCTCTTTAGAAGTCTCATCAGCCCTTAAAGCCCTACACAGTTACAAGTTACAAGGTTATGTATTATGATCTACAAAGATAATGTGCCTATTCAAGGACTCTGAGCAACAGACTGGTAGCAGAGGGTATAAGCCTAACACTTTCTTTCTTCACCCAGTTGTGGAACCATTTGCTATACCTGAGGAGGGAGTGTGGGGAGCGGGGGAAACAAGCCCGGCTACCCCGATCACCTTGAGAATTTGGTGATATAACCACCTTCCTCCTTAGAGGCCAAGTTAGTTGGCCATGAGCAGGAAAATGCTAAGAAAACTTACACCCCTCTGTTTTGGAGAATTTGTTCCTGTTGCTCAGCCCGCGTATAATTTCTGCTCTCAGGGAGTCTATATTTATGACAACCCAATCGTCTTGGCCTGCGCACTGTGTCTCAGTGTGAGGAACCAGAGCCTTCTGTGTGAGCTTTGCGGAGGAGACCACACTGTTGACAGATTCATGCCTCCTCCCTGTGGGTGGTCGGAGTCAGGGAAATCGGAGCTTTCCAGCTCAGGCCTGTCATGTGCCAGGAAATTTAGATTCGAGGAGCTGTTATCTATTACAGCTATGAGCCTCCCAAAAACCAGAATTACAGGTAACTAATATTCCTTCCTCATGCCAAAGCAAACCCCAAATCCTTAATCCCCAAATGACTGGGCTATTAATATTAAAATTATTTCTTTTATATAGCATGTGTAATGATTTGCTAGTCTCTTGGCAAACAGAGTCAAAAGGGCTTTAACTTTGAGCACATCTAAATGAATGAGGGAGGAAGTATGTTATCTGTTGCAAAAGACTTTCTGAAGGAGTTAGTCCATCGGAGAAAGAGATAGACTCAGATTTCTTGGGAGCCAACTTGTTCTTAGAAAAATGTTCTAAGAGGTTTAGCAGAAGGAGCCAAAGCAGGATTAAAGCCAGGCCAACCTGATTCTGAATCCCACATAGAATTGGGTGTCCTTGGGCAAGTTCCTGAATTTTTTTACCCTTTCTTTCCTCATTTAAAAAATGGAGCTTATAATAAATACTTTTCACAGTAGATATCAGGGGAAATGATAAAATGGATGTGAAATGCCTGGCTTTTGTGGTGTGCATTTCACATACCTCTTTATCTTATGATTAAAGCATATTCAAATGTTTCCAGCCCATTGTAACCAGTTTGCCCTTACAGGGAAAACGTACTTCTCATTTGGTAGTTAGAATGCAACGCGCAAGTGGTTATGTCTCACTTAGTTTGGGATCAATTACCACCTAGTATTTCTACTGATATATAAACAGGTACTAATATTGATACCTGCACCATCACCCTTGACTGCATCTTGCACATGCAACTCTTACTGCCAGTAGAAACCCAGCACAAGGGTGTTGATGCTACTTGCACATTTAAACCCGACACTACCATATACAGTCCACAGTGCATCTGCTAATTCTTGCCTCCACACCCCTTCCATTCCATAGAAATGATTTTCCAAGTAATCATAAAAGTAAATGCCTGGATGTATCTACACATGGAAGAGATTTGTTACTATATATATAGTGTGTGTGTGTGTGTATACACACACACACACACACACACACACACACAAACATGCACACACAGAGGAACAGAGGGTGCCAAAAAATGTATAAACATTTGAAGAAATGAAAAAACTGTATTAATTGTAATAATATATACCAATAACTGTAATAATATATACCAATAACAAAAGATGAATACAAGTCATGTTTGACTCCTGCAATTACAAGAGGTGCTCAAAGTGGTTACCATCAGCGTAATCTTAATACAGGTTTGTTTTTTTAATGTGTGTACATTTTTTTTGGCACCCTCATATATGGTGGGAGGGAAAAATTGTATGAGAAAGTTCATATAATACGTTTGGGAGAGAGATTATGATGTTGAGAAAAAGAAAGGAAAGCAGGTAAATTTAGGAGACATATTCCTGAAGATGAAGCAACTTACAGCCTTTGGGTATTAATGTATGCCAGCTACATCTATAGCAGTGGTTCGCAAACTTTAGCTGTACTTGGATCACACGAGGGTCTTAGACTCCTGGACCCTCATCCCCAGAGGTTCTGACTCAGTAGGTCTGGGGTGGAGCCAGGTAATTTGCATTTCTAACAAGTTCCCAGATCATGCTGATGTTGCTCATCCAGGAAACACACTATGAGAACCACCCATCTATATATTTCATAAAAGGAATTTAGAGGCTTTTCATCTTTTTCAGTGATCTAGAATAGTTAAAATAGCACTGGAATCATCTTTAACAGTTAGGTGAAATTCAGCTGTGAAATTATTTAATCCTGATACTTTTTCCTCCTTTTTAATTAAATAAAATGATAGAATTTTAATCACTGTTTCAATCTCCTTTTATTAAATTTTTCTACTTCTTCTTGGGTTACTTAATTACTATATTGTGAAGAAATAATCCATTCCTGTTAGATTTTCATATCCATTGCAATAGCAATTAATGTAGCACTTTCTTATAATTGTTGTAATCATTTTTGTGTTTCTCTCTTTTGTCAGTCATAATAATTCCTCTCTTCTTTCCTTAATCATGTTCTTGATATGGTTATATGAGTATATTTTATAAAAGGACCAGGTTTTGAATTTATCTGTACTTTTTACTATTTTTATTTTCCACTTCATTTATTTCAGCATTTATCTTTATTAATTTCTTCTTCATACTTGATTTAAGTTTATTCCTTAGCTCTCCATGGAATTTCTTACTATAAGTACTATGTTCATTTATTATAAGTCAATAACAAAGCTATTGTAGCTATAAGCTATATATTTTCCTCTCGTTATATTGGGTTGTCAGAAAAGTCATGACATATGTTTTCTGTTTTCGTTGTAAAAATGCATCATGACTTTTCTGACAACCCAATAGATTATAGCTGTGTTTTATAAGTTTTGGTAGGAAATATTCTCTTTTTCATTGGTTCTGCATAGTCTATAATTTAAATTCTGCTTTTCTTATTAATCCTAGAGTTATTTTGGAGGATGTTTTTATATTTTTCGAGTAGTTAAGGTTGACTAGCTATTGCTTTATTATTTAATATCAATTTTATTTGCTTATCTAAGATTATGATCTATTAAAGCATCTACTTTTTAAAGTAAGTTAAAGTTTTCTTTACTGCCTTATAATTTAGATTTTATTAATGTTCCATTGTGAGGCAAGTTCTATACACAAATCTATCAGAATGTGTGGCTTATGTTTTTCAAATCTTTATGTCCTTTCCTGTATTTGGGTTCCTTGATCAATTCTAAAAGTTTCCAGATCATTTCCTAAGGCCAATATAACCTTTATTTCAAACCTGATAAATAAAATAAAGACAGAAAATGGACCAATTTCACTTACACACCTTGGTGCAAACTTCTAAATAAAATTTTACCAAGTAAAATCCAGAGGTACCTCAAAAGAATAATACACTATGACCAAAAAGAACTTGTTCCTAGAATATAAACATGGTTAAAAATCAGAAAATCTATAAAAATTGTCTCACCAGTAGATTAAACAAAGGAATATTTATATATATTGTTATATATATATATATATATATATATATATATATATATAAACAAGTGCAAAAGGCATTTGTAATAAAATTCAGCCATTTTTAACTAGAAAAACCTTAGTTTCTTGATGTTTCTGTTTTACTTAAATGTGATCGAGACTATCCGCCCAAAATTAACAAATTCTGAATAGTGAAAGTCTAAGGCTCTTTATATTAAAATCAGGCGTAAGACAGTGTATCAGTGATCTGTTGTCGCAATAATACTACAGAACTGCTACCACACTTCAGGGGCCTGTAATAATAAACACGCAAGTAGCTCACAGCCAGTGGGGGATCAGGGATTTAGGCTGTGCCTGCTTATGTGTATGGGGCTAGCTGGTTGTGGCCTGATCTACCATGCCTCTGCTAGAATAGTGGGGAAAATTTTACCCTACACAGCATGTTCTCACCTTCCAGTAGGCTAGCCCAGGCGTGCTCTCATCATAGTGACAGAGGAGCAAGAGCAGAAGCCAGCCCAATGTCGGAAGCACTTTTCCAGCCTCTGCTTGCATCGTATTTGCTAACATCCCATGGGCCGAAGTACTCCCATGACTCAGCCTACACTCAGAGTGTGAGGGCCCTGCAGGGTTCCATGGCAAAGGGCATGCACACAGGGAAAGCCGCGACCATCTTTACAACCTTCTACAGATAGGGACCCCTGCTTCCACTAATATTATTCACCGTTGTTTCAGAGGTTCTAGTGAATTTAGTGGGACATGGAATAATTAACATAATTCATACAACCAAAAAAGTGATAGTATCTTTTTTTTTGGTTAATGACATTATTGTATACCCACAAAAGCCAAGGAACACCAGTGAAACACTGCTATAATTAGTAAGGATATTTGTCAAGGTGGTTAGATTACAATCTAAATGTAGAAAAATCAGTAGGCCTTTTTTATAGCCATTCACTCAACAAATATTTATTGAACACTGACTGAGTGCCAAGTACTCATCTAGTCCCTGGAGAGACAGTAGCGAACAAAAGAGACAAAATCCTTTTCCGTATGGGGCTGACATTTTAGTGAAGGGAAATGGAAAATAAACCACAAATGAGCAAATAATAAGTCAGATGATGACAAGTACTATAGAGAAAAATATAAAGTGGAAAAGGAGGACAGTAAATGCTTAGCAGGTGGGGTGGGTAGCAGGCAGTGGTGTGCTGTTTTCTATGGGGTGGTCAGGGACGGCCTCACAGATAGAAATAAGTTAGCATCTGAGCAGAGAACCGAGGTCCATGAGGAAGCCCACCACGTAGACAACAGTCAAGCACACGATTTATCAGCAGGAACAGCAAGCACAAAGGCCTTGAGAGAGGGTTTGCACATGGTATACTTTATTTATAAAAGTTATCAATTACAAATGGAGGTGGAATTGTCACCATAACAACACAAATGATAAAATCCTTAAGGATACACTTAACAATAACTAATAATTTGAAGAACATAAAATAATATCTGTAAAAGTCCAAGAAAGTGATTAAAAAATATAGAGAGGAGGCTAACTTGCATACCAGATACTTCAACATACTGAAGCAATGGTATCAAGCTAACATGATTTGGCAAAGGAGTAAACAAACCAATCAGAACCACAGATTAGAGAGGCCATCTAGAACTAAAGCGCCAACCTTACTTGCTAATATATACAAAAGCAAATCATAGATGGCTAAAGATGCACATTTTTAAATTGAGCGATAAATATGTGTTTTTTTCTATAGCTGCCATAAGAAATTATCACTAACCTGGAGGTGGAAACAACACACATTTATCACCTGACAGTTCTGTAGGTAAGAAGTCTGACATAGGTGTCTCAGGGCTAGATGTCAGCAGGGCTGTATTCTGTTCTGGAGGCCCTGAGGGAGAAGCCATTTCCTGGCCATTCCTAGAGGTTGTCACATTCCTTGGCTGTGGCCCCCTTCCTTCGTCTTTAAAGCTAGCAGTGTTGCAGCTCCCTGGCCACTCTTCCGCGGTTGCATCTTCCTCTGACCATACCTGGGAAAGGTTCTCTATCGTAAGGACTCTTATGACTAGATTGGCCCCACCTGAATAACCCAGGGTACTCTCCCCATCTCAAATTCTGTATTCTTAATCACTTCAGCAAAGTCCCTTTTGCCAGGGAAGGTAACATCCTCACAGATTCCAAGGATGAGGGCATGGATGGAAATTTGGGGGTCCCATTTTTGTGCCCTACAAACATTTTAGAGGACATTTAGGAGAGAATATTTTTATAACCCAGATGTCAGGGAAATGGTTATAATCAACAGGGAGCTAACTTATAAAGGATAAAAGAAAAGATGAGCATGTTGTATGATGTATTTTTTTTAACTGTATGACCAAACATACCACAAACGCACTCAAAAGACATAAACTAAATGTCTTATAACATGTGGCAAACTGTCCCTGTCTGCATTTTTACAGCATTCGTAAGAATTGATTTTTTTTTAATTGAAAAATGGGGAATATATCTGACTAGTCAACTCATATGCAGAAAAGCCAATCCAAATGGCCAATGAAAACACATGAAAATGTGCTCAACTGCAGTAGTTTTCAGAAAAACACAAGCTTATGGTAACAATGAGTCCATAAATTCATTTTCTAGGGCTGCCATAACAAATTATCACAAACTTGGTGACTTAAGACAACAGAATTTATTCTCATAGTCAGGGAAGCAAGAAGTGTGAAATCAAAGCCAGAATCACGTTCCTTCTGAAGGCTCTAGGGGAGAATCCCTCCTTGCGTTTTCCAGTGTCTGGTGGTGCCAGGTGTTCCTTGGTTTGTGACGGCATAACTCCAATCTCTGCCTCTCTCTTCACATGATCCCCTCCTCTTCTCCCTGTGTGTCTCTCATAAGGATACTGGTCATTGGATTTAGTGTCCACCAGATAGTCCAGGGTGATCACATCTAGAGATCCTTGGTTACATTGTCAAAGACCCTTTTTCTAAATAAGGTATTATTCATAGACTCTGGAGATTAGGAAGTGGACATATTTTGGGGAGGGGGGCTACCATTCAGCTACTACAATGAGATATTATCCCTCTCATCAAATTGGCAACTATGTTAAGAGTGACAATACCCACAGCTCTGGTATATGGAGAAATGGGGGAGGGGAGATTTTCATACATTGCTGTCATCTTGTGAATTTTTGAAAGGCAACCTAGCAAACTATATGAATGCAAACACACATGCATAGCATATATTACATGACTCAGCTTCTGGGAAACTAGCCCATAAAAATAAAAGCACCAGTGTGCAAAATTCTGCATGCAAGGATGTTATTGCATCATTGTTGTGGTGAGGGAAAGAAGAGTCTGGAAGCTAAACAAATACTAATTGGGGAATGGTTGAAAAGAACTAATACGTCTGTATACCTATATCATGTGTGTGTGTGTGTGTGTGTGTGTGTGTGTGTGTGTGTGTGTGTGTGTGTGTTCGGACAATTAAGTTTGCGAACTAACCCTAGAAAAAGTGCTATGTACCTTATTGCTGAATATCACTACAGTTGCCCCCAAAGTACTCCCCTTGGGAAGCTATGCACCAATACCAGTGCCTAGTCCACCTTTCAAAGCAATTTTGAAACACTTTTTCTGGAATGGCCATTCGAGCTGTCATCCTATTACCCTTGATGTCCTGAATGTCATCAAAATGTCTTCCTTTCAATATTTCCTTTATCTTTGAGAAAAGAAAGAAGTCATTGGGGGCCAGATCAGGTGAGTGGGGAGGGTGTTCCAATACAGTTTTTTGTTTACTCGCTAAAAACTCCCTCACAGACAATGCCGTGTGAGCTGGTGCATTGTCGTGATGCAAGCAAGAGTCATTCATTGTTGGTGAAAAGTTCAGGTCGTCTAACTTTTTCACTCAGCCTTTTCAGCGTTTCCAAATAGTAAACTTGGTCAACTGTCCAGTTGGTACAAATTCATAATGAATAATCCCTCCGATATCAAAAAAGGTTAGCAACATTGTTGTTGCAACAAGTTCACAAACTTGTCAGACTGTGTGTGTGTGTGTGTGTGTGTGTGTGTGTAAAGTATACATATTTTAAGAAAGGAAAACTGTACTAAAATTGTAATACTCAATATATACCAATAACAAAAGTCATGTTTGACTTCTGCAATTACAAGAGTCAAACTACTGCTTGAGCAACATTGACCAAAGTGTCCACCTGTATACATTTTTTGGCACCCCCAGTATATATATACACACACACATAAAAGAGTTGAGAAATATACGGAAGTATAAGTATCCGCTTTTATGATGTGCAGAGTGATTGGTAGATTATGCAGGAATACATGTTTGAGGGTTTCAGTGGAAAATATTATCTTTTTTGAGTCACAATGCCTGGGATCCTGTATAAATTCCTTGATTCCCTAATTCTTGGTACAACTGAGCAGAGTCCTGTGTATCCAGCCACCCTGAGTCTATAGTTGCTCACCCTCAGGTTCATCTCTCAAGTTCTGTAGTCCAATGAGCATATGCTGAATTCCAGGAGTAGCAAAGTGCTTTGGTTCTGCCTTCCTTGAGCCATAGTGAGAATATTATCTTGTGATTTGACTAGACAGATCTAGAAGTGTAATCAGTGGCTTTTGATGGAGTCATTGCTGAGGGAGAAAATTCCTGTGCTGTCAAGTGAAGGAACTGAGAGGCAGTGCTGGGATGTGTCCTTCAATGATGTCTTCCTGAATTCCCCCAGAATATTCTGAGCAAAGGAGCACACTGAATAAGGTACACAGCTTTACCCACCAGTTAAAAACTACATGCATTTAAAAATATAAACCCATGTATGTTTGCTTTAAGAAAGAAAGAAAGAAAGAAAAAGAGGGAGGGAGGGAGGGTGGGGAGAGGGAGAGAGAGAGAGAAAGAGAAAAGAAGAAAAGACACACCCCAAAACCTCAAGACTCCCTGGAATCTCTGTTAAGAATTTAGATGTACTGATGATAAATTTCTAAATACCATAATTTCAGCCAATACTATTAGCAAGTAGAAAAAAAGAAGAAAGAGTTTCTTTGATCATACGAACTTTTTTTTAGTTGTGGGGAAAAGTAGTTACCCTGGTAATCTGTAAAAACCTGAGATGAGATAGTTATTGGGCCTTTCCAACTGTTTGCACACTGTATGAATGGAGCACGAGGTCTGTACCAACTCCAAAACACTTAGAAATACTTAGAAATAAGTTATTCACATCAAATCTCTTAAAAGGCATCCAAAGATCAAGTAACCAACCCTTGCTTCCTCCAGGAAAGCTGGGCTCTTGAAGGTCCTTCTTATTTTTAAAGAACCCTTAGGTGTAATGCACGAGTCTTAGTTTCTTCTTCTGTGTTTGTCTTATTCTACAATGATCATGAATTGCTTTTTGAATCAGAAAACACACATACACACACACACACACATTAACTAAAAACTCACCTGTGTGATTTGAGAATTACAGTTCATAAAGTAATTTTGGAATGGAGTTTTAAAGAAACATCCAAATTAGTTACAATCCATAATCAGAATTTCGTGGTGTGAATCCCTAGAGACCATTTTTCATGTTGATGTTTATAGAAGATTAAACGCTCAGTTGGTTACAAATGTGAGACAGTGTGCAGTGTGGAGGGAACAAAGGCCTTCCGTGTACCAGGGACCGAAAGCCAAGCCTTGGCAACTCACTTTCTCTCTAAGGCTCCATTTTTTCATCTGTTAAAGAAAGATGATAATAATTCTTGCAGAGCTGTTACAAAGCTTGGGGTTAATGTAGAGTGTTAGAAAGTTACACCCGATAACTAACAATATATGGAAATCCAGGATAATATTTCTTTCCCATTTTCTTCTTCCTTGGTTTAAGTAACCACAAACAGGAGCAATACAAGATATATCAGGCCAGTTGTCCTCAAAATACTATTGGCTTCTTAATTATCTCTCAATAGTTATTTACATCTAAGTAGGCAAACTTTATTGCAATTTGATAATGGGAACAAGTAAAACTTTTAAAAGAAGAGGTGTTAGAAATCTGGGTGCTCGTTACACAGTCTGTACACTTACATTCTGTGTGTGTGTGTGTGTGTGTATAAGTGTGCTACACTTTAATAAAAAGTTAAAACCAAAAAAAAAAATGAAAGAAAAAAGATGTCCTCAAAAGCAAGTAAATGTCCTCAACATAGTCTTTTTTTTTTTTTTACTGGGGAATTGGGGGAAGGGGAACAGACAAGTTGCTGTCCTTTTGTTCTTCGGTCTAGTTGTGGAGGACGTTGCTTCACTGGCCCAAGTTGGCACCATCATTGCACTCTTCCCTGGGGGAGGCAGATCAGTCACTGGCTTCTGGACAGCTGCTCACGGTGGCTTGAGAGCTGCTCACGCTGGCTGCTACCTACACACGGTAGCCCATGGCAACCCACTGCAGCAGGGGCTGCAGCCTACACCATGGCTGGCAACTCGCAGCAGCCCAGCTCCAGGTCGAGCTGTTGTTCAGCATCTTAGCTGTAGAGGGCAGTGTCATTGGCCCTCATATGTGGGATTCGAACCGGGGCCCTCTGGCGTCCCAAGCCAGCTCTTAACCAATGCGCCACTCGGCCGGCCCTCAACATAGTCTTTTAATGGACCTCAATTTTTTTTTTATTTGAGTCCACCTCACATGTCATGTGCACATCAAAGAAATCTAAATTCAGTGCTTTAGAAATTTTCAACTAAGGGTGGGCATCAGACTGGCTCTGAAGTTTTTTATAAAGTAATGGTCAAGAGCCTCTCCTAGAGATGGTAGTGATCCAGTGGGTCTGGAGTGGAGCCCGGGAATCTGTATTTTTAACTACAAAATTAGGAACCACTGCTCTGAAATTTAAAGGAGAGGTTCTTAAACTTTGCTGATATTGGAATCACTTGAAGAGTTTAAAAAAAATATTGACAGCTGGCTCCATCCTTAGAGCTAGTGACCTGGGCACCCAGAGTTTTTTAAAGCTCCCCAGATGATTCTAATATGAAGCAACATCTGTGATCAACTGTCTAAAACAGAGGGAAGGAGCTTGGAGATCTCTTACAGGTGTTGATGAACAGCAGGTGAGGAGAAGCACCAGGGCACTGCAGCAGCATTTAACTGCCTCAAGCCGAATGTGCCGGCACTCCACCCACATTTACCCTGGTCTGTGGCTTTCACATAAAACAAATATTTATTGTATATTCCAATAATGAGTTTGTATTTGTTTATAGGGCCTTAATACCATATCTGTGTCATCATCCTCCTTTTAGCCTATAAATTTCTAAACAGGAGGGACGGGGCAGGGTAACTGCTCCTATAAGCAATTAGGTGTTGCAATTAAATGCATGATCCCAATAATGCAGAAGTTTCTTTCCAACTCGCCAGAGAGGCAAACTCCAATATCCCACCTGCCCCAATGACTTCACTGTAGGAAAAGGTAATGCAGGAAAGCAAACCCTTCTTTTACACGGAATGTCCCTGTGTCACAGATCTTAGCACTGGACTCTCAGAAGTGAGGTTCATATTCCAGACTCAGTCATTCTGGTGATGAAAAATGGTTCTATTTTGATTGGAAAATCAATGCCCCAGATGATAATACTTGCTGTTTATACAACTTTCTAATTCTTTGCCTCCTCTCTAACCCATGGATTCTACCTTGCACTCTGCACCTTTCAAAGACTTTTTCTCTCTGATATGCCTTAGAATTTCCTTTACTATGTCTAAAAGGGGGCTCTGAGTGGGATTGGAAGGCGTAGGGTCTCCTGTCATTTGTCAAGGTAGTGCCAGTGACCCCTTGAAAGAAAGAAAGACTAAGAACCCAAAGTTTCAATCATTTCACCCGTTTGAGAAATCCTTTAGCTAAAGGACTCTAGTGAGAGGTGGCAAAATCAGCGCTAATGTCTCTTTGCTTTTTCCTCAGAAACTTAAATCTTATGGCTAGCTCTATTCAACTGACATTCCTGAAGGAGCCATGCTCCTCTGTCAGAAATGCCCTCCTCTGTTCTTGACACGTTACTAAATTCCTGCTCACCTTCACATACCTCCTTTCTGAAACCTCCCAGGAAGATGAGGATTTGCTCTCTCTCTATTTTTACAGCACATGGTTCGCACACTGATTCTAGGATATGTCACAGCGTGTTATAAATATTGGGCCTCTGGCCAGGCTCCTCTGTCAGACCTGGGCTCTTCCTAGAAGAGGAGGGAAACTTACTCATATTTCCAGACTCAGAACTTAGTTTTAGGCCTTGGCACGTGGTAGGCATCACAGCACGTAATTACAGTAGACAATGTTTGGCATAGAATTGCCCTAGCTAACAATGTGGCCATATTTATTAGCAGAAGTTTTGGACAGTAAATCTTCTAACCGAAGCTGACATTATCCTAAAATTGGAAGCCATATCAACACTGCCTTTTGACGCGATACATGTCAGATCTCATTCCATCCAAATAACTCCTGATTCTCCAACTGGGCTCTCATGGAATGTCAAAGAGGCTCTTAAGATATGGTCCTTTTCTCATTTCAAGAATTGAGTTAATGCTGCAGTTTAATTCTAAGCTCTTGACTCTAAGTTGGAATGGCAACGGAGGCATATCGGACCTTTAATTCTAAGTGAAATGAAAAGACAGTGGAGTTGGAAAGGTGAATGTAGAAAAGAGAATACTAAGTAGAAAGTTGGGGTAGGAGTAAATAACATTTAGATAAGAAGGGAACCTGGATCATCTATCTGCACTGTCTAATACTGCAGCCACTAGCCACAGGTGGCTATTTAATTGAAACATAAATTAATACAATAAAATAAAATTTAAATATTCAGTTCCTCAGTCATACTAGCCACATTTCAAGTGCTCAATAGCCACATGTAGCTAATGGCTACCATATTGGACAGCGCAGATACAGAATACTGCCATCATCACAGTGGACAGCACTGGATAAATCCCTTCCTTTTACAGGTGGGAAACCTAACAGCTGGAGAAATTCAGGGGCAGACCCAAGGACACACAGTAGGTCTAGGCATGGGGCCCAACCTCAGGAACCCCAGGCTGGCTTCATACCACTCCATGTAGTGATATTTGCCCACTTCATTGTATAATTTATCCATGTGGGTCAAAGAAAATGAGGAAGGCTAACAAATTTCAGTTAAATACATAAGTACGAAATAGCCATTCAGTGCTGTTATACTAAGCAAACTTACCGAACTAAAATTTTTAAGTACAAAATTCATGGCATAGTAATTATCTTAAATGGAAAGCTTAACTTCTGAACACAACTTTTCTTTATACTTAAGTCTTATATACTTATATAAGTCTTCATACTTAAGTTCTTTATACTTAAATGCTATGTGACAATAAAAAGCACCATCTAATCACTCAACTTATTACCAGGTGAGGAAGTTGTATGCTAATCGATAACCTCAGTGCACACACTTGTAGCTATTTAACTGCCTGCTATTGTATGTACAGTAATTATATATCTATTGTGTGATAAAATATGCCCCCCCCAAACTTACATTTGCATCTTCTAAGCATACATAATTGTGGTTAGGGCTGTCACACATCACCCATTGATGTGAATTATTTTGCTTTTCAAAATATTTCTCATATATGTTCAAATTCCTTTCTCTTATCTTGAGCTGGTTTTAGTAATAAAATGGTGTGCCCATGTTTGACCTCCTATAAAGAATATCACCTTTCTTTATCATTTAAATTGGGTTTCCAGAAACCAAGGTGGTAAGTTTTCAGACCTAAGGTGACATTTAAAATTAGATTATGTGAGAAATTTGAGTTGGTGTCATAGTTACAGGGACATTTTTTTGGACATGGCATTTCAGAAAGCCAATAGGGATTTTATTGAATTCACAGGTAATTTATCTTCTTACATCTAAGTGTGGACATCTCTATCCTGTTTCTTTTAGCACCTTGGATGACCCGCTGAGAGCCAGTTTGTTATTCGAAAGCTGCACACAGCTAGTGTTAAGGGGAAGTTTCCTCTCTATTCACTGAGGTGACTTATCAATAGCATTCATTTGCATTATTTGACTGAAAGTTACAGAATTCCAGTCCAAAAATGATTTAAAGGTGTGTTATTTCACAAAGCAAGAACTCCAGAGGTAGTTGCTTTTAGAATTGTTTAATTCTGTGGCACAACAAGATCAAGATGCCCTCCATCTTGTTGCTCTGCCATTCTCCCCATGTTGCCTTTCATCCCCAGGCTTGTACCCTCAGAGTCACAAGGTGTCACATTTCTAGGCATCATGTGCTTGCACAACTGCATCCAAAGCCTGTGAGAGAAGCAGTTTCTCCTCCCATGTGCCTTCATTACAGGAAGACACCCCACCTCTTCCAGGAACACTCCCTCATGCTACTCCTCGCCAACTTCCTCTTATATCTCAGTGGCCAAACATGCTCCTACATCAGCTGTGAGAGAGGCTGGGTGTTGCAGTTAACCAGGGATGTATAACAAACCACCCCCAGACTCAGTGGCTCTCAACAACTCTTCCTTCTCTTGCGTCTGTAGTCTGGACTGGGCTCAGCTATTTCTGCTCTACATGGTCTCTGCTGAGGCTGCAACATCCAAGATAACTTCTCACCCACATGTCTTTCACCTCAGCTCGGACGGCCACACTACCTGGTGGCTGCCCAGCCATCTCTCTTCCTTCACATGGCCTCTCCGTGTGGCCAGCTTGGGTTTCCTCACCAGATGGCCGCTTCAGGGTAGTATGACTTCCTACAAGATGGCCGACTTCCAAAAGAACGTGAAAGTGGAAGCTACAAGGCCTCCGAACGTGTCCTCTTAGAAGCCACACAGTGTCACTGAGGCACTCTGTTGATCCAAGCAAGCCACAGAGTCACCTCAATTTAGAGAGTGGGAAATCAGGTCCATCTCTTGATAAAAAGAGTGGGAAAGTCTCATCACCAAAGACGTGTAGGATGCGAGGACTTCTTGTAGCCTGTTGTGAAAACAATCCACCACACGGGGAAAGCAAATATCTGGCATTTTCAGACCACAGCAGGGGTGGGAAGAGTCTGGGTAAGGTGGGTAGCCAATAGTTAGTCCACGCTGCACTTGGTGCTTCAGCCTTCACAGTGGCCTCTGCTGCGCTGGTCATAGCCCGGACACTGCTGATTTCAGTTCAGCCTTCCAGATGGCCTTTGGGAATATGGCATTGCCATGCTCAGGAAATGATACCCTGCCCCTAAATTCAATTTCAGAGAACTGAGTTAATCTGGCCTTCTTTTCTCTAAAGTTGAATGAGTAAAAGAATAGATTACTATGCCTTTACAGTACACAGAATTTCAAAAATGTGCATGGGACATAAGCACTACATTCAACAATATGGCAAAATGATAAGATTTAAGCAATTGAGACAGCATGTCCTTGGGTGTTGTTATATTGTCTTCCGTACTTTTCCATATGTTCTACGTACATTCTCCTGTCCTTACACAGTCCCGGTGAGCACTAAAGAGTAGGTATAGTTTAAAGTTGATCTGCCTGAACCACCCCTCTTCACTGTGGAAATTTATGACAGATTGGGTAACTTAGGCCACTTTTTTACAGTCAGAAATTTTTCAAGAACCATTTTAGGATCTTTTATTTCATGCCTGAGAGTATAGAAAAATGTCAGCCTCTAGGGCCAGATAACAGCTTTGGGATGTCCGAATAAAAGGTTTCAAGGTTAGTCATTACTGTGCAATTCTCCTGCTGTCACTGATTTGAACAGCAGCCCAGGATCAACAATTGCTAGAAAAATCAGGCTCCTCTTGTCAGAAAGAGTTTTTTCTCAATTTCTGATTAATTAGGATATTTTAATCACTTAATTGTGCATCGTGTCTCTTAGAGCAGGAATTGAATTAAGCTGTCAGAAAATCACACCTTTAATGACTAAAATCCTTTGAGTATATGTAAGAAGGAGTTTTGATTCATAATCTTTTTTGTTTCAAAATGTTTTTGAATATAGTTTTTGATATTTACAGTGAACATGCCTAGGATGTGATGCTGACTTGAAAGAACATTTTGTTTACAAGATGGCTCTTGTGTCACTTCAGACATTTCAGAAGGGTCCAGGACATGACAAACAATACTCTGAGAATCGCATGGCCCATCAAGAAAGACACATGCATTGCATTTAATTAAAGTAACTTAGCACACTTCCTGGAAGATTTCTTTATCCTCCTTCATATCTTACAAAAAAGAAAAAATAAGTAACCATAACTAAGCATCAGATATTTTTCTTTCTGCCAGTGTTTTGGGGTTTTTCTTGGCTCACTTTTTTTCAGCTCAGACATTATGGAAAACTGTTGCCTTTGCAGACACGTTTCTGGGCGGCTGAGGGAATAAAAAGGAAGCACAACTTAGTTCATTTCTTTTCTACTAGGAAATAATATCTGGAAGAATAAATGCTGTCTGCCACAGTTAAAACTCAGGAAAGGAGAAGTTAAACATCGCCTTGGAAAATAAGGAAGTTGTTTATGAAAGACATCAGAAGCCGAGGTACTTGCTGGGGACGGGGGAATCAGTAGGTAAAGCTGCAGAGATTTCAGATTTGTCAGCATGGTAGGGAAAAGCCCAATACTCTGAGTTTTTTACATATATATGTATTAATATATATATTTCTTTTATTAATTTTTTTAAGAGAAAAGGATTTTCCAGTCATGTCAATAAGTAAGGAAACTGATTTCAGTGTCAGTATTTAAAAATATTTTAGGGGGATTTCATAAATAAAAAATTTGACAGCCTTTTTATTATAGATGTTTTAGCCTAAGCTGCATTTAATACCCGCCAACCAAGAAATAAGCTCCTGAAGATAATTAAGATTCTTTTAAGTGCAGCTGTAATAAATAGCCAAGTGACAGTTTAAGTTTTGCTTCATTTCTGAAAGGTAAACCTCTATTTTAATCCTCCCCACTTCACTCCCCAAGATTGATAGGTGGATACCTAGAAAGATGATTATACACCAACCAACACACTGGCTGTTTTACCTGAAGAAGAATTGGAGAGCAGACTCTTTGAAGGCAGAACCATATAAAAATTGCAATTTTTGTAGGTTCAAGTGACCAGATCGTGGCAATGTTTTATGTTTCAACCTAATAGAACATGCATCTCAAGCACACTTAAACTTTTGTTTGCATTTACTAAGCATTTAGCACTTTGTGCAAATTGTTACCCATGGAGTTTATGAAATATGTCTCTCAACATGAAGTTGCATACCAGGAGATGTTGGTGCTTTCAATCCTATGTGCTGGATTTCTTTAAAAACTCCTTCGTCTACATGCAACGAATAAGCAGCAGTAATAAAGCCCTTGTTTGTCCACTTGCCAACCCTCCCATTTGGCCAGCAAGCCTCTGGCTTGAAACCCCATCCCGGGCTCTCGTCCATTTTCTGTGAGCCTCCTCGTCCCCCTCCCTTTTCTTAGCCAGCACTCTGGACGACAGTCAGAAATCAGAAGGGCTCTATTTCCTTAAGCAAGTCACTTCTTTCAGTGTTTCTGGCATTGCTTTGGTGCCGTGGCTTTCAAATTGATGACCCCAGTCCACAGTAAGAAATACATTTTACATAACCATTGAGCCGACAAGTGGTGTGTGTGTCTGCAAGCTCAAAAGTTCCACCAAACAATCCTTACTCTTAGGAAATGCAATGAACTCTGAGGCTTTGCAGTCTCTTTTGTTTCATTTCTTAAAAGGTGCTTCTTGAGACCCACTAAATTGATTCCACAGCCCACTAATGGGTTGGGACCCATAGTTTGAAAAACACTGCTTTAGTGTGCTTGATTCAGCCCGGGAATTTTAAGTTTGGCAGTCAATCACAGGCTCGCTTATATCGGTAGGAAAAGGCAGGACTATTCATTGCTAGGAACACAGTAAAAGTGTCCTTTGGCAGCTTTCAGAAGACTTTTTAATAGCAGTGGAATAAACAGGTATTAAGTCTATTAATGGAAGAATGCCTCAGCCAAAAAAATAACAAGGGGTTAAAAAAAAAATTGCTGCCACACACCCAGAAGGTAGATGGAATCCCACAGACTCTAGTTTTAGAACTGTGCTTTCAAGTCCGGCTCTCAGCTGATAACAAAAGAGGGTTGGTTGGCCTGTTTTCCAGGTAGTAAGGAATGTAGATATTTCAGATGCAGGCGGTGGAAAAGAAAACTCACGATGTTGATTTAGAAAGCCTGCCTCCACAACTGCCAATCATGTCTCATTGCTTGTTGGGACCAGGAGCTGAGTCTACTCTGAGTTTCAAGCCACTGATGTTCGCCATCTATCTCCTGGCCCTCCCCTAGCCTTCCTTTATTACCTAGGACCACAACTCGTTTTGCTCTGGCCACTTGGGTGAAAACTTGTTTTCTAGATGTGGGACAAACTAGAAGATGATCTGAAAAACCTGAAGGAAATGGTGCATCGGTTTCCTGATACCACAAGCTATTAATGTACCAAATCCGAATCCTATTCAGGACAGCTTCAGAGCTGCAGCTTTTGTGAAAGCCATACATATACGAGAAAATCCAAGATAAGTGCACAGGAAAGTCTGTGCTTGGCACTTTTCATTAGTTCTAGGAGTAAATGTTCCTTTCTCCTCTTGGTCTTTGCCTACTGATGTTTCCATTTTAAGCTCATGCCAAAGTAGCATGGGGATTTATCAGGGGACAGCAGAAAGTGGACAGGATGTCATCAGTCCAGGGGACTAGATTTTAATTGTTTTCCTACAATGCAACATCAAGTTGAACTTCAAAGGGGCCACTGCAGGTGTTCTGCCTTCAAACTTTCATGTTCCCCACTATCCAGAAAATATTTAAAGGCCATCAAGAGAAAGATGGGCATTCTGGAAGACTGCAGAAGAAAACTGGGATATCTCTCCCACTGAAAGTTTTCTTATCTGGCGCAAATGGATCAGGCAGAGCTGGAAGAATATTCAAAAGGGTAGCAGTACCCCTGATGACCCTCAGTTTACCTACAAATCAGTAGACTGTGGTCTAGGAGAAGTTATGCCTCCCTACAACTGATTTTCTACTTCTAGGAAAACCACCCTTGGCCTACGTTGCTCATAGAATGGATATGAGCATCAAGTAAGATAATACACATGAAAAAGCTGTGACATAGTTAAATTGCTAGGTTCTTTTCTGTTTTCTACCAGTCCAGACCCACTGCAGAGGAAAGGGTTGAGGGTTAGGGAGGTCTTCAAATCCTTGTAGCCCTGTGAGTCTCATTTGTATGGCGAGTATGCAGGACTTAGATCTGAATAAAGGAGAAGGGGGCTAAACCAAGGGCACCAGATGGGAGGAAGCTAAGCAAGGTCCCCCCACCACACACACACGCCCCACATCGTATCTTCAGGTTATACTGGATATTCCAGAAACTCTTAAGAAGAGCCTGGATTTCCACCAAAGCTGCAGGGCCTTTGAAGAGTTGCCTGAGTGCCTATATCTCATGAATGTTGACTATTATTCATAGGCATTTACCCAGCTTTAACTTCTGTCAAACTTGATCTTCAACTTCTTAATCAACAGGGGCACACTGAAGTTGAAAGTAAGAAAGGCCGTTTACATCCCATTCTTGTGTTCCTTCTGGTTCTGCACCCCATCCCACTCTGGCTAGTGGTGGGAAATGTAGAATATGCTCTTCTTCATACAAATATGACTGCTTACCAAAGACAGAAAGGTAAAGGAAGGTCTAAAGAATGGTGTTTATATGGGAGGAGAGATGTCATGATGAGGAAATTTCATTTCCATAGGAAATTTCTTTTTCCTCTAGTCACACCATCCGGTTTCAACATGAGTAAACAAAGCTGCTAGTGAAATGCATGGAGCTTGAAGTGAGTGATCGCAGGCTAAGAGTACATTATTTGGCTCTGTCCACAAAAGATCTAGCCATTTGTCCAAATGCAGATTTTTGAGATGTTTAGAGGGGAACCTAATAGTTGAGGCTGAAATAGTAAACCGTATGCATTAAGTTGGCTGCCCACAAAATTCCTTTCTTCCCTCTCAGCTAGTGATGGCGGCAGGGTTAGGCAGTGAAAAAAAAAAAATGGAGAAGTCTGGGATTTCTTTCTTTCTTTGCATCTATAGGTATCTTCTTGAACCCCATTGAAAATGAGTATTTAAAAACTAATGCTTTATTTAGATATTAATATTTTATAAAAGCATGTTGGTAAACCCTGCATGGCTGATAAAGGCTGGTAAATGAAAAGAGGCACGTCTTAGTGAGCTCAGGTTGCTATATCAAAATACCATGGATTGGGTGGCCTAAACAACCAACATTTACTTCCCATAGTTATGAAAGCTGGGAAGTCCAACATCAAGGTGCTGGCAGATTCAATGTCAAGTGAGGGCCCTCTGTCAGGTTTGCAGATGGCTTTCTTCTCGTTTTGTACTCACATGGCCTTTCCTTGGTGCATACACTCGGAGAGAGTGTGATTTCTCTGTCTTCCTCTTCTTATAAAGATGCTACTCCCATCAGGAAGGACCCAGGGCTAGAGCTTCATGATATGCATTTTGGAGAGAAACAAACCTTCAGCCCATAACAAGGCATAACTTTATGAACATTTAAACAATGCTAAAAAGCTTGTAACCTCAGTGGTCAATGTAATGCAAAATTACTTTTACTCTAGGTAAATTATCTCATGTCATTCACAACTAACCTTTCTTCAGAACTTTACTCCAACAATGAATCATTCAGGCGTCTCTAAGCACATATTACACTCCCTCCCTAGCCCATCTACAACAGATATTGGATCCACCCAGTTATTCCCAGCACATTGACTTCATGTATTAATAGGTATTTGACTCCTTTCCTCTATACTCTAAATCAGCGGTTCTCAACCTTCCTAATGCTGCGACCCCTTAATACAGTTCCTCATGTTGTGGTGACCCCCAACCATAAAATTATTTTTGTTGCTACTCTATAACTGTAATTTTGCTACTGTTATGAATNTATCTTTTTGTTTTCCGATGGTCTTAGGCAACCCCTATGAAAGGGTCATTCAACCCCCAAAGGGGTCGCGACCCACAGGTTGAGAACCGTTGCTCTAAATCATCTAATCTTATGCATCTCGGTATCCTCAGAGCTTAGCCCAGTGCCTTACACATTATGATAATAATAATGGCGAACATTTACTGCATGGTTGCCATGTCCTAGGTACTATGCTAAGTGTTTTTAAGTTCATTTCCTTACACCACCGTCAATGTGGTTGGTTCCATTATCATTCCTGTTTATAGATAAGAAAACCGAGATTTATGAAGTTAGTTTGCTCAAGGGCAAAAAGTTGAGAAATTATGGAGCTGGCTTTGAACTTGGGCTGTTAATCACTGCACTATTTTTTTTAAAGTAATCACTGTTTTATAGCTAGAGGATGAAGGCGCACTCAGGTTTTGTAGGGCTTAAGGCTTATACAATTTGGGGAGTCTTCTTTTACGAAAATGTTATCTTCAGTAACAAATGCAAGGGCGCCATCTTGACTGGAACTCAGCCTCTCAGTCACTGCACTATTGTAAGTGCTTAATAAATGTCTGGTGAATGAATTCACTCTTTAATAAAGGATAAGTGAATAAATAAATGAATGAATAATTGACTTTGTCATTTAGAGCTAATGATAAAAGCTTTCAGAAGAATTACCTAAAAGTTCATTCATCAACCAATTGTATAATGTGAATATCAATTATTATACACTAACTGGCAACATTTGGGAGAATGGTTTACAAACTGCCCAAAACAGTACTACTTAGTGAAGTCATATACAACAAAGACAGTTGAATTTGTCCATAGTGTGAGAGTGGCTTAATTCAGAAGACTGTCTACAAGAGCTTGAAACGTTGGTTAATAAAAGACATAGAAGAATATAGAGAGGATTCCCAGACTCCTTTCTTCTCTTGCAGTCCCTGAACATTTCAGTTTTGGGGGAAGTGGCAGTTTAGGGGTGAGTACAAAGTCCATTGATGAGTCTAAGTCCGGTCGCTATTCAGCCTCTGGTGTACATTAGATCTGGAGAGAGCATTTTCCAAATGTGGAGCATTGCAGGGGGTGCAGTGGGACCTACTGAATCAGAATCTCAAAGGGTCTGATCTTTGAAATTGTGTTTTAAAGTCCCGAGGTGATTCGGCTGCACATCAAAGATGAGAGCCACTGCCTTTGATTGCCTTCTTCCAAGGCAGTTCCTAAAGCCCAAAGAACATGGCACAAAAGAAGCCCACAATAGTCAGCCACAGAGTTAGGTTGCCCTCAGAAACCCAAATAAAAACACACATTTCCATCCTGCTCAGGTCAGAGCCAAATAAGAGATAGAAATGTGGCCGGCCAAAAAGAATTTTAATATGATGATGTCACTAAAACAACGCTCTTAGCATCATTGGCAATTTCATTTTCCTTGACTTCTTCCCCCTCATAAGAGAAACTATCAGACAATAAAGTTTCTGCAGCAGACAGAAGAGCAGCAAAGGTACCTAAATCTAGGCTGGCCTTTCAAAATGGAAGATTCTTAAAAAGAGAGAGAAATGGCCTCAGAGATTATTCATTTCGGCGTCTTTGTTAATAGATTACGGTGAGACCAGTTGGTGTTCAACTTTAAAAGTTTCATAAATTTAGAAGTGATTATTAATGCTTTGGGCAAACTGCCAGTGCATTTTTTAAACATGTTTGCATGAATTTCTAGTTGTTCCAAGACTGTAATATTTTATTTATCCTTGTGTGAATTTAAAATGACTGCTACATGTTGCTTTATATATTCCTTTGCCAAACAAACATTTATGTTTGTTGAAATCCAAGATGCAAACTTCCTGTTTCAAAAATATTTGGAGGAGTAGAGTACCAGCCCAGAACCAAGTGGTTTGCTGGGGAAAGCAGAGGACGAGGCCTGGGAAGATTTCACATTCTCTGATAAGAGCATATCACTTAGACTCCCTGAGTCTTGGTTTACAAATCAATAAACAGGACATTATGTGAGAGCAGAAAAACAGAGTGAGCTGAATTGAAAATAAAGCTGGTACTAAACTTCAGGTTCGACAATATGAGAGCTGAAGGCCACTTTAGTCCTCGAAAGAGTTCTAAACACAACCTTCTGGAATTGGAGATTGTTCCTGCTGGCAGAAGCAGAAGCACAGAGATCATCGGGTCCAGGGTTTTCAAACTGCAAATAGTAACAAAAGTGAGCATGCAATGAATTAAGTGGGTCATATCCAGTCTTTTTTAATGAAAAATAATAGTTTAGAATAGATGCTGTTATAATAGGTCTCATAGAAAGGTTAACTATTCTTGAAACTTTTTTTTTCGGCTATGTGAGGGGATATCACCACACAAAATATATTTCTTATTATAGATCATCTAGTCTAATGCCTTCACTTTATAGGTGGAAAATTAAATTAGACCAAAAGAGGTTAAGCGAATTGCCTAAAGTTACACTATTATTTACTATAAGTTGAGAAAATAAATTTTAAAAAATCAACTCTGTCCCGTAAAAACCCAGTTGTTCCCCAAATCTAAGCAATGATTCTACAAACAAGGACACAAATTTTTCTCAGAAGAAAACCCCAGAGCATATTGGAAGAACAATAGCATCTGTTCCATGAGGTATTAGAAGAATAATAGTTTTATTGAACTCAGTGAACTGGGCTGTGCGTTAAATGCTTTGTAAGAATTACATCATTTAATTCACCACAGAAAGGTATGTACTCTAGTTATTTCTTTTTACAGATGAGTAAAGGAAGCCTCAAAAAGACTGTAGTTACTCCACTACCAAGTGGAAGACTTACAGTGTGAATCCAGAGCCTAAGCTTACTTGCTTGGTTGCTCTTTCTCACTTTCTTTTCAATTGATAAATAGATGGAGAAATAAAGAAAAATAGATTGTTGCCCAAATTCTAATATATATATACACACACATATATATATACACATATATTTAGTGTTTATATATTATACATTTTATAACTATAAACCTGGTCAAACAAAGAATATACAGACCTCTCAGAGAAAAATAAATAGAAAATTGAACAATATAAGATATTTGAGTGAAACCTTTCCTGGCAGTACAATTTTCTGTTAGGCTCAGTGATTCTTAAATTTTAGTTAACCAGTAACTACTAACTGGGAAAGCAGCAGTGTGGTATTTTTTTCAGTAAACTAAGTATGAAGAATCTTTGCTTCACTTTCTCTAGCCAAGTACATTGTGAATTTCAACTGCTTTGTATGTCAAAACTAGGATGTAAAGCTTTTGATTATGATAATAATAAAAGAAAAATAGACAAGTTGGAAAAGACAGAAAGGAAAATGGGGAGAAAGAATGGAAGTCATAAAAACTGGCCATTGCAAAGGCTTTACAAGTTATTTATGCATACGTTCACTCCTGATTTCTTGAATAGTTTTTTTAAGTTAGATAATATTATTTATGAATATCACCCACAAAGAAAGAACACAAATGAATCTATAGGGACTTAAAAATAATTAACACTAACTTGCTTTTCCAGTTAACCTTCATTGCTTATCCCTTTGTTTTTTGCTCTGATTGTTCTATAATCTAAGTCTATTATAAACAGTAGTTCAATATAGTATATACCATTAGGCCTGTGTAAGTACCATCAGATGCAGAGAATTAGAGATTGGGAAAAGTCAACTTGCCACAGACGCAATTACTGAATGGAAATAAAAATAACTTAAGGCTGTACTCTCCCAATTACTCTTAGGAAAACACGCTTTTGAAATTATAGGGCAAAGAAGAACAGAGAAAAGCCCCACAGATCATCTAGTCCATCCCACCCCTCCAGTCAGTCCTGACACTCATTGCCAGACACCATTGCTACTCAAAGTGTGGTCCTGAGACCAGCAGCATCAGCACCACCTGGGAGCTTGTCAGAAATGTGAATCTCAGACTCCACCCCAGACCTGCTGAATCAAAGTCTGCATTTCAACAAGGTGATCAGGGGATTCAAGTACATATTCAAGTTTGAGAAGCATTGAGCTCTAGACCCTTGCAAGGGGAAAGAAATCCAAGGCTACCCTGGAGTAGTTGAGATCAAAGTATAACCACAACCACCCAAGTGGAGAAGCAAAACCGTGATGTGTTTTGATTATCACTGTGGGACATGGGAAATACTTGGAAGGCGTTTGGTGATTTACCCTTACAAGTTAGAGCAAAAGGAAATTAAAGGATCTTGGGAGAAATGAAGGTTAACAGTCCCATGGAAAGAAACATAAAATGCTTTATATCTAACCCATTTTGATAGAATGTGCTAGATCCCCAGGTGGTTTTAGGTGGCCCAAGAGATATTCTTTTGTTTCTACAATATTCACTTTTCAGTGACCTCCTGTTTCTGGCAGATGATACTGGTTTTCCACTTACGGTGGTGATATAATATATTTCCTTTGTAAAGAAGTTTATTTCAGGGGTTTTTTTAAGTGGGTCAATTTAAAGAACTATAGTAATTACATAATAGGGCAGATGGGTTGAGGGTGGAATATGAGTAACTAGACTTGCAAGACTGGGTCACCATCACCCTGAATTTCACATTGCACAGATGAACAGCATTTTCAAAAAGAAATAGAGGACTGCCAAGCTTTCTATTTTGCCAAATAAAGATATTTGAAAACAGAACAAACCAACATTTAATATCTGCTATCATCACATAAAAGAAAGAATATTTTAATACCCCCAAAAGCAGAAAGACAATATCAGGAAGAAAAGATAGATCTTTTCAAGAAAATATGGTTGGCAAACTTACAAAGATACATACACAGAGGTCCACAGTCCCTTATCCAAAATCCTTGCCATACATGTCTCAGAATTTAGATTTTTTTGGGGGGTGGGGGGAAGGGGATTCTAGAAAATTATGGAGGTAATATTGTGGCATCTGAAGGAACATCCAGTGCCATTCAAACACATCAATATTTCTGCATTGAAACATACAAATATTCACACTTGAATCAGTAAACGCTGATTCAGTTATATAGATTCAATCATATAGAACACCCATATGAAATCAGGTCAGCATTTACCACCAAATAAGTTATGAAAACGTTTCCAGTTTTCAGACACTTTTTTGATTTTGAAATTACAAATTAGGAATTTGCACATATATACATATAGTGTTGCTCTTTTCTTTTCATTTTGCTGTGAAGCAGGGTGCACTCCATCACGGACAGGCACAGGGTGGAGAATGATGATGCACGGAGTGTGTGTTTGGCCTCTGATCATATATTTAATTTCTTCTAATTCTTCAATTATAACCATTGCTCTGTGGTGATGAGATGTATTAATTCATGATATATTCTATTTGAACAGCAATTCTCAACCTTCCTAATGCTGCGACCCCTTAAAACAGTTCCTCATGTTGTGGTGACCCCCAACCATAAAATTATTTTCGTTGCTACTCTATAACTGTAATTTTGCTACTGTTATGAATCGTAATGTAAATATCTTTTTGTTTTCTGATAGTCTTAGGCGACCCCTGTGAAAGGGTCGTTTGACCCCCAAAGGGGTCACGACCCACAGGTTGAGAACCGCTATATTTGAGTGTCATTGAAGAGATTTCCAAATGGTTACCTGCTAGAATGTAAGCCTCAGGAGACAGGGATGTCTGTTTGGGTCACTGATGTAGCCTAAGTACTCCAAAGTGTCTGAAACATTGTAGGTGCTCGGTATTTATTTAAAACTGAAAGATTGGCAAGTTAACAACCCATGCAAACAAATCCTAAAATTAACGTTGAGTGCTCATGGATATAGAGAGTTGAGTTATGGGGTGTGTTTGTGTGTTTGCATGTGTGAGAGAGAGAGAGTGTGTGTGTGTGTGTGTGTGTGTGTGTGTGTGTGTGTGTGTGTGTGTGTGGTGTTCAATTCAGAGCAACCTGTTACATTCTTTCTATGAAAAAATAAATACATGTATATGTGAGTGCTTCCCACTGACCTTCAGTTATAAACAGAATTTGGATAAGGGAGTTCCAGATGATGATGTCATCTATTGAATCATCTGAAACTGAGTCAACACAAATAAGTGTTTGGTACTGATGGTTATTTTTTAAAGACCGAATATTTAATTTTCTTTGCTATTTTGGATCCAGATGGTCAAAAATAAGAGAGAGGTCAATGAACTTTTATAGGGGGAAAAAAAAACCATGAACACAGTAAAATAATTCAGTGGAAATAATAAAATAACTCAATGAGGTTTTAAAAAGAAACTGCTTAGCCACCAAGGAACTAGATTGATATTTATGGTCACAACAAAATATGACTACAGCTGGATGAAATGTGATGGCAAAAAGAAGCTAGTGTAATCGTGGCCTAATTCTTCCAGAAAGAAAGTTAGTTTTTTTCTCTTCCATTGACTCATATGGGTTTGGTTTTGATGAAAGTGTGATTAAATGAGCAGCATTCTTTGCCAGGGAAAAACTTTCTCTCTGACTAAGAGCAAGGCAGCATATCAGCACATCAAATCATTGGCAATCTTTTTCAGAAGACAAGACAAAATCCGGCAGGCACTGAACAGCCACAGTGTCTAGTAAAGTTTGAAATAGCCCACAATCCTATCCATCCAAACATAATAGCACTCAATTATTAGTAAGTAGGCATCACCTAAACACGACAACCCCTTGACCACCAAAATAATAATAGCTCTCACTTAGTGAGTGTTTAATATCTGTAAGACACTATACAATAAATGTTACCCATCTTACAAACTTTTCAGGACTGCCCCCACTCCCACTTTAATTGACAAAATTGAATTCAAAAAGGTTAAATAACTAAGTTTATACTACAGTGAGTGGCAAAGTGGGGGTTGGAATCCAGGTCTGTCTGACCCTATATTGTCCACTGTACCACACTGCCTACCACCAGCCCAATTCATAGCATGAAACACTTATAAAATCTGTGGCTCTCTGGTGTAAAGTAACTGACATCCAACAACAAGCAATTCCAATTATTATAATGCCTTTATTTTCTGTTAAGTCTTTTCGTCTTCTGCCACTGCTTATGACAGTAAATGTACCCATAAAGTCACGAGAAATTCATCTCAGCTAATAGCCTTTTCAACTTGCCATTATTTTCTTACCTAGTTACTGATATTGTTCATTCTAAAATAGATTGGTGGGATTTTAATTGTATAATTAGTTGTTTCTTTGTACTGCATTGTATCTTAAATAATGAAACTTTTACTTACAGTTTTGCCAGGCACCCCCAAAAAAGAATTACAGAATTTCTATAATACCACCTTTGAGCAAAGACTCTCCCTAAGAATAAATCAAAGAAAGAAATTATTGTCATAGAAGTCAAGTGTAATTAAAACTATAAATCATCAATTCGTTCCTTTAACAAATGCATTGAATACCCTGGTATGTGTTAGCAATTGGTAGAGGTGCTTTGGGGTATATAAAATTTAATTTAATAAGAAGATGCTGAACCTTTAAAGCGAAAAGAGGCTTTAAAATAAGGCTGATGTTTGAAATAAAATCATAAAGGCTAGAGATTGTTCCTTTAGTCACAAAAGATGTGCAACATCAAATATTATTGTCCTGTTCGCCAGTGGGGCACCCTGCACTCCTGGGCTTCTCGGAGATGATTTTAGTTGGGCCGAGGAGGATGGGACGTTGGCATGAACACGCCCTCTTCATTTGCTTCCAGTCTTATTAGATCCAGGCCACAAAAGCAGAGTTGTGCTAATACCCTTACCAACTCTTAACTCCCACCCATCTCTTTGCAACAGAGATGAAGCCTCAGGCTCTTGGCCTTAATTCCAAAGAGAATAAAAGAATGGACTCCCTTTTAAGAAAAAACAACTAGTAAATTTGTCTCTGACTGCCTGAGACGTGTTGCCTGCTATGCTGTGATCAGCAATGATTTTAAGTACAAATCAGTTCTCTCCAGTGCTTCAAGTTAGAAAATGAAAGGTACCCAGGGCCCTGTGCTCGATGCGTATGTTGGATATCCCTCATTTCTTTTCATAACCTTTTGAAAAGATATCTTCAACAATGATATCTGCTCAATGTTAATTTTAGCTAATAGAATATAAACAGGTTTTGTTATGCCATGCCTTCCTCTAAACCGTAACTCAGCCGCACCCCACTTAAAAATAATTTCCATTTTCTCTTTTGACTTCGAGGGTTGTCCGTTGGCCAGTGGAATGCTCTGGCTTCTTCAGAGTTTACATGGGCGGTGTAACGGGTGGGAAGTCAAAGCACCTTCTTCCTGTGGTTCCACCATCCCTCTCCTTTCATTCTCTTGCTGATTTAGCTTGGGTCCCATGGACCCTTCTTAGTATCTGCCCCTCTACCATTTGCATTTTGTTTGTGCTCCCGACTTATCTCTTGGGGATCATCTTACATTTTGCTGGTGCCCCTTTATTTCCCTGCTGGGCGGAGCTCAGACCTTGCTATTCTGGGCCTCCCTAGAATCAGGCCTATTTGAGCACTGGCTTAGCGGAAGCATATCTTCTTGGATATCTCTCAGAGGCCAACACTCATTCTGGCAGGGAGAGAGGAATCTAACCAGCAGATTACAGCCCAGCAAGAAGTTTGCTTCTAACTGTGCCTTTTGCCATTTTGCTAAAGGCATTGACTCGACAGCCTTTTAACTGTGATGACAAAGACACACCTGGCCAGTCTTGTACTTTACACTTTATTCTAGAAGGTTGTGTTGGGTCTGGTGTGTGACCCTTGGTGGAGCTGGAACATGGGCACCCAGTGGGAGAAGGAAAATGAAAGTCAATGCTTCAGCTCCATACCAGTGTATTCCCCAGTGGGCAGCTAAGTGTCACTGGCAGAGGAGGACTGCGTAAGAAGCTCTCCTCCTCCCGAGGACCCCCTCCATCTGCACCAGCTATGGACTGTGTCCCTCCCTATGTTGCATTACATGTAGATTGTACTACAGTCTGTCAAAAATATATTCAGAGATACAATGCAAAATATGTCCAATTAAATAAAAAAAAAGGAATTCATACAAATATTAGCAGTTCGCCTTCTTCTAATGGTATAACAAATCATGTGCCTGACTTGTTCGACCCATTTTTTTAATATAATTCAGACTGCCATAGAAAAGTCACGATCGATATGGAGTAGACCCTCAGTTACCTAGAATTAAAGTAGCTAGTGCCCTCATGTAACCATAGAGTCCTTTATTAAACTTTTATAAAAAGGAAATGACAAACCTAAGAACTAAAATTCCTCCCACTATTCTGTACTATCTATATTTATGCATGTAGAACAAGTATACAGAATCCAGATTGATTCTAGACAACTCGGAAGTGCAGTGATAATGGTTAAGCCTCGTTTGTTATTCTGATGTTCAAAAAGTTTAGGTCAGTGCATCCTTATCAAATGCCCAGGATCCCCAACCATCTCAGAAAGACTAAACTTATTCTACCAAATGAAGGAATTGAGATTTTTCAACCCTCTTCTGTGACTTGCTTAGCAGTGTATGTGGACCTTCCCTAGGGCGTTTGTCTTCCTCTACCTTGTATTATAGATATTTGCATACTGGCTTTATCTGCTCTAAAGAACTGACAGCACCTGAGGGCAAGCTTGAGGAGCATCACCTCTGTAACCCTCAGAGCCTGAAATGAGGTGAGAGATGAGTAACTACAGCCAATGGAAACTAAATATTCACCCTGTTGTCCCCTAATTGATGAGAAAAAGAAGAGGAGGGGAGAGGAGGAAAAGGGAGCAGAGAGGAGGGGAGAAACAGATGGGCAGGCAGGCAAAGGAAATGCAAAAGGGAGGAGCTAGAAGGTGAAGAGGTAAAGAAGAAGAGAGAAAATAGCATATATGCTTACCAATGGTTCTCAGAGGGTGGTCCCTGGACCAGCAGCAGCAGCAGCAGCACCTGGAAACTTGTCAGAAATGAAAATTGGGGAGAACCATCCCCGACACTCTAGAATCAGACACTGTAGAAGTGGAGACCCAGCAGCCTGTGTTCCATTAAGCCCTCCAGGTGAGTCCGATGGCAGCTGAATTTGCGAATCGATGGTATAGACCTGGACCTCTCTCTTTCCCCCTCTGAAATCTCTCACTCATCCAGGCCAGTGTTTATCAAACTTCAAGGTGCAAATTTCACTGGCTCTTGTGAAAAACACAGATTCTGATTCAGCGGGTCTTGGGTGGGCCTGAGATTGTGCATTTCTAACAAGCACTCAGGTGGTACACATGCTTCTGGTCAGTTCTAGAACAAAGGCACCCTGCAGAGAACCCCAGGAGGTCCCAGCAGGTCCCAGCTGCTGACGCAGTCAGGCAGAAGGGGGAGCAGGTGAGGTTCCAGCCTCCCTTCCTCCCTGCAGCCCTCCATCTTTAATAAATGCTTCTCTGGGTGAATGTGCTTTACTTCCTGGGCTTCCCATAGCTTTCATTTGAAATAAAGAGAGAAGCTTTAAACCAAAAACTTAGGATCAAATGGATAAGACAGCAAAGAAAGAATGTTGTTGTTGACTGCTGGGCATCTTGATGATGATCGGCTGACCCCTTGAAAAATCCCAATGAGTTAACTGTCTGATTTAGTTATTACTGGAGGATATCTAAATATTGAAGACTTTAAGCTCAAGTAATTGCTCACCCTCTATCTGTGAGCAGGACGTTACCAGAAGGAAATTTTCGCCGGCATGCATGAGACTAATATTTACAAACCACTAGAAATATAAAAGTAAATATTTCTATTAGCTGTGCTTTGAACATAAGTACCCTATAATTTTTCTATGTATTTGAATGTATATCTTTATTTAAGGACCTTGAGCTAAAATACAAACATTCACTGGAGAGCTTTATTCTTCTGAGTCGTTTACCATGTGACAAATGTTTTCCCCTTCACCTTTTATATTGAGAAACAAAATTCCCTGGAGCCCACATGCCTGTAGTCTGGCTATTAAGTTAGCTTTTTTCTCAAGGAAAAAAGCGCCGTTGTCATAGCACACATAGTACACACTAAGACACACCGTGTGTACTTGATTGAGAAATGGGGCTGTGGGCAATCTGCAGGACACCGTGTTGCACTCAAAAGTTATTAATTTCTTTTTTCACCAATCCTGGTAACGTTGGGAGCTTCTAGCAATTCAAAGGCCCAGTTGCATTGTCTTCTCTTCGAAAAACCTCTGTCTGGGAAAAACTTGGGAAACGATTGTGTTTCTCCCCAGTCAAGTTCAGAGTACTGCTTCTTTAAAAGATATCAAAGAAGCCCTCCCTTTCCCTAGCGAAAGCCCTTTAATAACCTCACACCACAGCCTTAGTTTCACAACCATTTGCTTTCCAAATTTAGCCAAACTCAGCAATGGATATTGTAGAAAAGTCAAAGTCTTGTCCTCATTACTGTCTTGTCCCTCCTTTTCTAGAGCTGCAAATCTTGGGAGGTGGTATAGGGAAAAAAGAACAAGTTCTGATTTCTTTCATATTTTCGTAATCCCCATGCATACAAGTTCAAGTATAAAATGCCCTAGTTGTTTTTTGTTGGTTTGTTTTTTTAAATGATGGTTTGATTTTGTTAAAGAGAGAATGACACTTTTGGCTCCAGGATTGAATATCCCCTTGGTACATAGAGCTTTTTTACTGACTCAGGTCGTAACCTGCACTCAAATATACTAATAAATGAAGATATCCAATAAAAATTTTACTCAGAGGAAATAGTAAGAAGTTATTATCCACACATGCCTAGGGAGGGCTATGTTTTTAATATGTATCTCTAAAAGAAAAATGTCTTAAACCACAGCATTCAGGTGGAAGGTATTTTGGGGGGAAAAAAAGAGAGCCTTCCTGATACTCTTGAATCATACAAATGAACCTTGTCGGGGGTCCCACATAGGTAGAATTCTAAACATTTCTGTGCAAGATTAGATAACTCATGCTTTTAATCATCAAAAGATGTTAGAGAAGGGAAGAACTTTAGGAATAAACTAGTCAAGCCTCTACATTTACGAAGTGATTCAAAGGGCAGAAAAGACTTGCCTAAGAGCTCCTTGCTGATTGGGTACAGAGGTGAGGCTAGAATTCACATCAGCCAAATCCCAGTCCAGTGCAAACTCCAGGACACCACGTTGACTTAAATCTCCATGTCCTGATGAATTGATCCATTATCAGTTGCTACTTCACTTCCTTTTCAGATCCATGTAAGAATTGCATGGATGCTAGCAATGCTTCTACTAAGCCCCAGCTGGAAGGCTTGGGAGGTATCTAATTTCTAGACAGCCTGAGTAATAGCATTATAGATAGATCCTCATAATGTTTGCACCCAAGACTGCAGCCTCGCTTGATTAAATGGCATTGTGGATCCCTTTACATTCTTGTTATTTTGATAATTACATGGGATTTCCAGCTCATCTCTGACCTGACACTTGTATTTCATTTTTAAAGTGAGTCAAATAATAATTCCTTGTATTATAGTTTTTGCAGAACAAACTGTACCTGTCGCTCATTAAAATGTGTTTAAAGTTTAATAAAATTGTACCCCATCCAGTAATAAACCTGATTAAGTGTCTAGGACATCATGCATGCTTTTAACAGCCTGTTTGTTTTTCAAAGATGTGAAGCAAGACAAATTCTGAAAAAGAAAGCTACAATACTGCCTTAGACTTGCAGTTTTAAACTTTTGCCATTTTCAATAGAACCGTCTGTTACTGTTTATGTCTCCAAAATATAAAATTCTGATCTATATGATCACATTTTAAAAAATATTTCTTTCCCATTTCCCAATCTGAGTCAATACCACCCTTTTCAAATACATTTGATGTTGCAAAAAACAACAAAAAAAAGTTTTAGGAGAAAATAATTTTTTATAAAAAGCCAAATAAGAAGAGACCAAAATTATTCTTGTATAAATCATTAATGTCTATATAAAAATTTTTTTAATTACACTTAATTTCTTACTAATAAAATGGGCATCTCTGCTGAAATTACTTGTCAAGGTGAATAAACCAGAGATGGAATACAAAAGCTGATGTTGTTATCTTGAATCAAAAATAATTTAAATGTATGTATATACATTTACTTTATTTCTTATAGTTTTCTTATTTTTATATATTTCTTATATTTTTGCCTTATTTCTTATATTTAGATTCATATATACATATATCCATCCAGTTTAATAAACTGTGGGAACTTCTGCCCTTGTTAAGAGGCAATGGTTGTGGCTCTTTCCTGGAGATAACATTAGTAAATCATTAAGAGTTTAATCTCACCACACTTGCACTGCATGCTTTCATTACTTTAATTCACATCAACATTCATTAGAAGAAGGCAGCATCTCATACTTACAGAGAAATGACTAAGACAATACCTTGGGGATGGAGCAAAATGTCAATATTGTCTTCATCCCACGGTCTAGTCACTGCCACACACGATATAATTCCCTGAGAACATGGGCTATGTCTGCCCGGATGACCAACAGTGCCTGCTCACAACTGGAGTCATGTAATAATGCCAGTGGGAGAGCATGTATGAAATTACTCTATTTTCTTTTTATTTTTAGAATGTTGCTTTTATAAAAATATCAATGTGTATGTTATTTACATAATAGAATATAGCATTTACTATAAAAATTTAAATATAACAGAAAAAATATAAGAAATAAATCAAAATATAACCCCAAGTTCTACCTACCATCCAGAAATAACCAGTACTAACATTTGGAGAACAGGCTTTCTAGGTTATTTTTCTATGAATATGGACAAAATAGGAGGAAAGGAAAAAGGAAGGATGGGTCCATGGGAATAATTTTATAAATATGGCATCACATTATAAATGCTCCTTTAAAATAAGTGTTCAGTTTAGTTTTACATGAATTTTTCTGAAGGGAAATGGAAGAAATGGCTGCATCTTAGTTAAATGTTTCTTCACCCCAAGGATAGTAGATTTCAAAAGATCCTTATAATATTGAAAGATTCTTTTAAATGAGATCATTCCTTTTTTTATTGTTTCCATTTTAAATAATGTGAATTAACCACATTAACCACGGTTTTTTAAAAAAATGCATTTTTCCCTACCTCATCCCCTCCCATTCTCCCAGCCTCTGTTAGTTATATGATTTTTACTTTGTCAAGGTTTATAATACATTCTACCTGTGCCAATTGTTTAGTCATACTTTATCTGTAAACCTGTGGTGCTTGCTAACAGCCTTTTCACCCTGGCTTCTCTAGTCTAATCTCAGCTTGGCCGGATTTCATTGTCATCGTTGTTTTGGGTTATTGTTTTTTCAAGAATCACTCAAGGGTGCCTTAATTTCCTGAGTTCCTTCATCTTTCAGAATGCATGAATTTTACATCTCATTGATATTGTCTGGGTCTACTCACTTTTCCTCAGTACTTTGAAAATGGTTGCCTCGTTGTCTTTGAGGTTGAATGTCCTTGTAGAGAAATCTTGGGCAGACCCAAATTATTGCCAATATAGAAAACTTCCTTTTTCTGCCTAGTTGACTAAAAAAAATGTTTTTTAAATATTTTTTAAGCTCATAACTAGGATATAGCAAGTAGTCAGTCGTTCTTTATCATCTTTTTCCTGGAACATTGCATATCATTTTAATCTGAAGATTTAAGTCTTCTTTCATTTCAGTAAAGTTTCAAATATTATGCCTTTGCATTCCTTTTCTGTTACATTTCTCTTCTCTGGAAGCACCAATTATTCTTATGTTCTATTGTCTTTGTTCTCTGCCTGTGTCCACTTATCCAACTGCTATAAACTCTGTCTCTCCCCTCTCCATTGACTGTTTTATGAAGTCTTTTTTTTTTTTTTT
>NW_017731595.1:833083-889769 GCF_001890085.2 Hipposideros armiger
TAACTATCTCTCCCTCCCTCCCTCCATAGGTGCATAGTATATCTTTTAATCTTGTTCATTCTTAATGGGGAAGCGCTGCCCAGACATTCTTTTTACCCTACTAGAGTGTAGGTGAATTTTCCTTGACATTTTCTCAATCATCTCAAAATCTTTTGTCTTTCTCTCTGAGTACAGTTTGTGGGTTGAGTATTGGCTTCCAACCTCTTTTCTAAAGCAAGAAAATGCAAATGACGAAGCACCAGTACAGCAGGTTACCTCTGCCAAGGACCTGGGCTTAGACCCTCTTTTAAATCCCATTAGATGTCCCAAATCAGGGTCTCCACCAACTGCAGTGGATCCCATGGCTGTAGACTTCAGCTCTTTTCCAGTTTCCAGTGCCCCATGATTATACACAAGACTTACTATTTTCTAAGGTGTTTTTCTTGACTTTTCCCAGGGCTACCTCTTCACCTCACTCAGATCACTGCTTTCAAGTTTAAAGATATTATTAGAGTCACTGGATTCAGCCCACGCGCCTTCTTTCCTCTGTATTGCCTCAGAGGTGGAGGGGTTAAATTTACAGTTCTCTAGTCCAGCTACTTACTCCTACTCCTTTGGCCAACACTTTTTAAGATGAAGATATGGAGTTATACTCCTTTCTTTGTTTTGTGGCTGCTGGCAATATTTTGTTTTATTTTATTTTAATATATGTTTTTATTCATTCGTAAAGTATTAAAGGGGGGAAGACCCCATGATCCAACTCCACACAATGATTTTCTCCCTCTCATCTCAAAAACTACATTAGTTTCTATTTTTAAAAAATAGTAACACTACCCAGATTTTGAAAAGTTTAAATGAAGTTTAAAATTTCCATGCCAAATATTTAGTTTCATTATTGATTTTAGGATTATAAAAGAATGCACTCTTTGAAAAAAAATACAGAAAAGCATTGTAAAGAACACATGAGACATTAATTCTCATGTCATTTTGGTGTGTGTATTCTTTTACCATTTTGCTTTTCTGTGTATACTTTTTAGAAATTAGATTCACACTTCATATATGGTTTTTATTTTGTTGCTTATTTTACCTCTAACAGTACACTATGAGCATTTAACATAGCCTGAAATATTCTTTGAAAAAATATTTTAATCATTTGGAAGCATGCAGATGTATTCAAATAATCCCCTATTGTTGTACATTTATGTTATTTATAGTTTTTATAAACATTAATGCTAGAATGAACATCCTTCTCTATAAACCTTTGGATGTATTTCCTTTAAAATATGTCCATAATAATCGTTATAAACCTTGATTATTGTACAGTGCTATATGGGAGGGAGATAAAGAGAAATCCTGCACCAGATGAACCCTTGGGACATAAGATGTTACATAAGTTTAGGTATATGTATATTACTGCTTTTCTCACATAAAGTCAAGGTCTAAAATTATGTGAATTCTAATGAGTTATTTCATAAAAGCCACTGAGGCATTTCCTAAATTGTTTTCGAAAAGTACCGCTCTTACTGCATTGATCACTGCTCTTTGGCTTTTTATGCAGAGTTCAGAGTAGCATAGTGATTCAGTGCACAAATTCTGGGGTCAGAGGACATGGGATCTAATCCCAACTATGTCACTTGCATGACCTGAAGGCCCCTCCACGCTTCCGTCTTCACCTCCTTCTTTCATTATGTTCCAATGGTACTTTCTTTCTGTCCCTCACGCAGACCAAGATCATATTCCTCTTGGCCCCTGCTATTCCTTCTAATGTGACACTCACCCCCAGTCCCTTCTTGGCTGACCCTTTCTCATTCAAGGGTTCCTTCTCTGCTTAGCTAATGTTCCCATTAACTTTTTCCTCGTTATTCTCTAGTCCATTACTCTTTTTTTTATAGTACTTCACATCACTTCAAAGTATCTTACTAATGGCAATAACAATAATAATAATAATATAATAATAATATAATGGCCTTGATTGATGGTATTATTAGCTTACCTCAGCGCCTATAATTCCTTTCTACCCACCCACCTACAGCTAGCTGTGGTACCCTTCTGCTGTGAGGGAGACTGCCCTCTGGTGGACTTTTATAATATTGCTACTAAAGACAGTCTGGTTTCATAGTTCGTTTGCAACCACAGGTGTGTTGTTTTGGGGGAAAAGGAGGGGTTTTCCAGATGTCAAATACTTGAGACTTTTTCAGGTATCAGTTTTAATCTACCTGAATATGAATCAGGAATGATTTAAAATGTGAAATGACCTTGGTATAATAATGATAGTTACTGTTCAATGAGTGTTTTTCTCAGCACCAACCACTGTGCTAAGGAATTTTTATATATTATCTCATTTACCTTAAGCATTGTCAGCTGGGGAAACAAGACAATAGCTTAAGACATAGTACAGTGTAAAGAGAGCTTTCCCAAACCTCAGAATAAAGCCGATTCTGTGTCCAACCTTTGTCTGCAACTTTGTGGAGAAAGGCAAATGAAGAAATGGAATAAAATTTTTTAAGCACCAAAGGGGCCTGAGTTCTTGACTCAACTCTGACCCTAATTATTGTGTGTCATTTTAGAGATTTACTGCATTTGTCTTTTCTAGATCTTAGTTACCTCGAATGTAAAATGACGCTGAGTGCCCTTTCAGGTATAAAATAATTCATTAACCCCAGGAGTTTGATAACTTTGCTCAGCCAAAGCCCGGGGAAGAAAAAAAGACATTTCGTCATCTTTTCTAGGTACAGTGGCTCCAAAATCCTAAGAACTAAAGCATCGCTTTGGTTTTTATGCTTGTTTATTTTTTTTAATTTATCACATACTTGAATTATTTCATCTGTTCTTCACAAGCAACCCTATAACTTATACAAGGCACATGCAGTGGTCATTTTACAGACAAAATTTAAAAGCTCACAAATAGAACATTCTTAGTAAAATTGATGGTGGATATACTAAAACCCGGGTCTTCTGATTCTTTTTTTAATAATTGAGTTAATTTGACATGTAACATTGTATACATTTGAGGTATACAATGTGTTACTTTGGTATATTTATATATTATACTGTGATTGTAGATGTAATGATATTTATCACATTACATGATTATAGTACAATATTATTGTAAAATCATTTCAGATGATGACATAGGACTTGTGTATTAATTACATGTAGTGTTAACTGTCAGTTCACATTTGAAAAAACTCTTGTTTTAAAACAAAGTTACTTTAAATCTTCTAGAAATAATCCTTAACTTATTAATGATAGATGTGCTATGAATGAAATTTACTATGTTTTAATATAATTATCTATGTTTAATTCAACAAAAATCTTTTCTGTCAATATTACTGAGTACCCACTCTGCCTTCATGCTGACGTGGAGGAAATATTGGCAAAAGAGATAACAACCTCAATCCTCAAGAAATCTATTATTTAGTTATCTAGTGTGTCAGGAAGTCATTTCCAGTATCACCTTAAAAAAACAATTGGATGTTAAATGCCAAAATTCAAAAGCTAGGAAATTTGGGATGTTAGTTCTATTAGGCATATTTGTAGCATCATAAAATCATTTTTTAAAGTATCAGCTTGCCGGGGTTGACAAATTTCCTTTCACTCTTTTATTCACTGTGTGATCTCGAGCAAGCCACCTTACCTCTCTGCACATCTTTTCCCTCACTTGATAAACAGAGATAATGCTCCATAATTTGCAGTGGTTTTATAACAATTAAATAAGATAATGTGTATAAAGAGTCTGGCATACATACTCAATACATGCAGCTGTTGAGTGAAAAGGAACAGGAAAAGAGAAAAAAGGAAACTGGAAACAGTCCAGCTAGCAAGTTGGGATTGGAAGAATGCCAAAAATGACAAAATTACTGAATGTTGTTGTACATAAATGGCTGGAAGTCATAAAAAAAAACTGAAGAGTAATATCTTCTTCTACTACGTTTGAATCCGATAATGAAATGCTTTGCTCCTCTATGTCCTATTAATATTCATTGTCTTTCAGCTCTGGGCCCAGATACTCTAGAAGACGTGTTCAGTTTAAACCCACCATCTAAACTGGGTGAAAGAAGTCTTGCAAGAATAAATTCTATAAATAAATATATCGAGTAATTGCTGTGTGCCTAGCACTGTTGTAGCTGCTAGCGATGGAGCAATGAATAAAACAGGAAAAAGAAAACCCTGTCCTCATGGTGTTTACAATCTAATAGATGATAAATAATATTAAAATAGGCAATAAATAATATTGAAAAGTAAATCATGTGGCATATTAGAAGGTGACAAACCCTATGGAGAGAAGGTAGGAAAGGGGGAGTAGGGTGTCATTTTAAATAGGTGATTAGGTTAAATATTATTGAAAAGGTAACATTTGAGCAAAGACTTGAAAGAGGTGGGAGTAAGATTTTTAACAATATCTGGGGGAAGAGCTTTTCAGAGAGAGCATGTCCCAATGCCCTGAGGTAGGAGCAAGCTGGTGTTCGGGGAGCAGCTAGGAGGTCAGCTGGACAGGAATGGAGTGAGTGAGGAAGAACAGCAAGAGATGAAATCATGGGTCACGGGGACCTTGGGTTTTATCCTGAGTGTGACAGGAAACCATTGCAGGGTTTGAGCAAAGGAATGAAATGAACTGATAGATAATTCGACCAATGGAGCCATGTGACATAATTTATGTTTTAAAAGGATCACTTCTGGCTGCATGTTGAGAATAAAATGTTGGGGAATCGGATGAAAACGGGAAGACTGCGCTATTGTAATAATCCAGGAGAGAGATGATGACAATAGTGATAGTGGTGAGAAGAGTATTTCGATTTTTAATCATTTAGAATCATCATTCATAATGATGAGGAAGAGGGTGGAATAAGTTTGTTTGGGGTTTTTTAGGAGGTCACAGGGAAGGTCTCTGTAATCTAGTTTTGGACGTGTCAAGTTCAAGATGTCCATTCGTATAGACAACAAGATATACAAGGAGAGTATAGATACACATTTAGAGAATATGATCATATGGATGGTTTTTAAAGCCATGAGACAGAATGAGATCACTAAGGAAGTCAGTACAGATAAAGAATAAAATACAAGGGGCTGGCTGAGTGGTGCATTGGTTAGGAGTTGGCTTGGGACACCAGCTTTGAGCAGCAGGGCCCGGGTTCAGATCCCACATGAGGACCAGTGATGCTGCACCCTCTACAGCTGAGATGGTGAACAACAGCTCGACCTGGAGCTGGGCTGCCGTGAGTTGCAACAGCGTAGGCTGCAGCCCCTGCTGCAGTGGGCTGCCGTGAGCTGCCATGAGCAGCCGTCCAGCGACCGGCGACCAATCTGCCTCACCTGGGAAGAGCACAATGATAATACCAACATGGGCCAGTGAAGCGACGTCCTCCACAACTAGACTGAAGAACAAAGGCACAGCAACTTTTCTGTTCCCCTTCCCCAATTCCCCAATAACATCTTTAAAAAAAAAAAGAATAAAATACAAGATGTCCAAGGAGTGAGTCTTGAAGCATCTTAATGGGTAAATGGAAAAGAACCAGGAGAGACTAAAAAAGGAGCAGCCAGTGATTGGTGAGGAAAATGCCTTTTCTTGGGGGACAATAGAGGGAAATGTTTCAAGGAGGAGGTAGTAATCAGCTGTGTCAAATGCTGCTGATAGATCAAATAAAATGAGGCCCAAGAATAGAGTGTAAGATTTAACAATGTGGGTATCACGGGTTGCCTTGATGAGGACAATTTTGTGGGAGTGGTAGGGGCCAAGGCTGGTTGGAGAAAAAAGAGGGGAGAGGAATTGGAATCAGGGTGTAAAGACAACTCTTCTGCTGTAAACGGGAGCATAGAGATGGACTGAAAGCTGAAGAGTAAATCTGGGTCTAGAGAGAGATTTTTGTATTTTTAAGATTTTTATTGGGGAATTGGGGGGATGGGAACAGTGCTGGGGAATTGGGAGAAGGGGAACAGACAAGTTGCTGTCGTTTTGTTCTTCAGTCTAGTTGTGGAGGACATTGCTTCACTGGCCCAAGTTGGCACCATCATTGCACTCTTCCCAGGCGAGGCAGATCAGTCGCCGGCCTCTGGACGGCCGCTCACTGCGGCTGCTGGCCGCTCACGCTGGCTGCCGACCACACACGGTAGCTTATGGCAACCCACTACAGCAGGGGCTGCAGCCTAGCCATCGCTGGCAACTCATGGCAGCCCAGCCCCAGGTTGAGCTGTTGTTCAGCATCTTAGCTGTGGAGGGCAGTGTCACTGGCCCTCATATGTGGGATCCGAACCGGGGCCCTCTGGCATCCCAAGCCAGTTCTTAACCATCGCACCACTCGGCTGGCCCGAGATATTTTTTAAGATTTAAGAAATAACAACATGTTTGCAGTCAATAGTTTGACCCAATAAAGAGGCAAGTGATGAGGCAGGAAGAAAAGAGAATTGCTGGAGCAATGTCCTTGAGTAGGAGGGCTACTGGTCAAGTGGACACATGGAGAGGTCAACCTTAGGTAGGATTGTGGCCACATCACCTATTGCAGAGGTTCTCCAAGTGTGGTCCCACACAGTAGCATCGGCATTGAGAATTTTTAGAAATGCAAATTCTCAGGCCCTTCCCCAGATCTCCTGATTCAGAAACTCTGAGGTTGGGGCCCAGCAATCTGTTTAAACAAGCACTCCAGGTGATTCTGACATACAGTAAAGCATGAGAACCACTGGTCTATAGTAACAGAATATACAGGTACAGATGCTGGTCAGGTGTCAATGTGGGAAATTCTCTCTGCTTCTGATTTCTCAGGGAAATAGGAGGGAAGGACATTAACTGAGAGTGAGTATCATGGAGGTGCTGTTGGAGATTTGAGAAGACAGGAAAGGTTTGAAATAGTCATCTGGGAGAATAGGAGAGAGATCTGGGGAATATAGTGTGAGTGCCTGGGAACATGAAGGGCCCACCTGAGACTCATGGTGACATGTCTACACTGACACTGTCAATTTGATTGTGTCTTTTTCTCCCGCCAAGTCCAGCTGGAGTTAACAAGGTAAAAGAGAAATGCACAGGAGGAATAAATGAATTAAATGATTAATATCTTATAAATATGAGCTTTGTAGGTAAACATTACTTTCCGGTGTGGAAATTAGACATTTCCTGAAGACCAGCTTACTTTTTATTCTTAAGGTCCAAAGGCCAGCCTGGAGGTCTGACCTGTTTGCTTCCTGGTGAAAGAGTCATGTCTGAAATTTTGCCACCATCGTACAGTTCATGAGTCCCAGGCAAGGGCTGCCAGGCTAGTCAGATGACAAATTAGTCCGAGCAAAAGCGTGCACCCAGAGTGCCCAGAAACAACTGTTTCTTCATTTCCTCCATGCCCACCATATTTTCCTTTTTGGACAAAACCATTATTTAAACAAAAACTTGGCAGTCAGAAAAGACCACATATTGTATGATTCTATTGATGTGAAATGTCCGTAACAGGCAGATCTATAGAGAAGAAAATAGATTATTGGTTGATTGGAGGAGGAGGACATGGGGGAGAAGGGAGTGATAGCTAAAGAGTATGGAGTTTCTTTTTAAGATGATGAAAATGTTCTAAAGTTGACTATGGTGATGATTATATTTATCTATGAATATGCTATAACCTATTGATTTGTATACTTTATATGGGTAAATTGGATGGTATATGAATTATATCGCAAAGCTGTTTGAAAAAACTTGTGTACCACACATTTAATTCCACACATTTGTATAGATGAATGTCAAGGACATATTAATGAAAATAAACTAAGTCATTTTAACCTATAACTGAATTATTTTACACCTATCTTTAAATAGAATAGCTTACTTTGAATGCTGAGAACTTTCTGATATATGTAAAAAACAAAACAAAAAGTTTCTAGTCTCTGATATGAAGAATAACTTGTAGGAGTTAAGCTTTTTTTTTTTTCTTTCAAAAAAAAAAAAAAAGGAAAGTAAGAAGGAAAGCCAATTCCAGTTCTGTAGCGCTTTGTTGTGAAAAACTTGGACTAAAAGCTGCTGTTAATTCTACTTTTCAAAGCTAGATCCTCTCTGACCCATCAAAACAAATGCTCCCAGGAGTCTTAAGGTGATACGTTCCTCTTTTGTCAAAGTGGCAGAGGCTGCTAAGAACAAATTCATTTCTGCTTCCATCAGCAACATGACTGAACACTAATAGTGCCCTTTGTTTTACAGTTGCATTAACTTGTTTGCTCTAAGCTTAGGGAAGCACACTCCTTTTCATACCATCTTTGAAATGTGCAACTTGTCCCTCTTTTAAAACATGCTGTCACTTGTTTACCTCGTGTTCCTGGTGATTTAAGTGACACCTCAATGGTTCATCTTGGCCAATTTGTCTTTGTGTAGGAGGAGTCCCAAGACCACACAGTCTTGTCTTCTAGAATCCAAAAATCATTCACCCTCCATTCTTGATGGATATTTATGGAAGAGTTATTGGATACGCATTGAGCAGCCTTTGCAGTCAGAGCATGAAGGAAGCATCAATAGGCCAAGTTAGCTTTTCAGCCAGTGGCTCTGTGACCTTGGGCAAGCCATTTAATTTTCTGTTTCCATATCTAAAAATAAGGAGCTGGATCAAGCAACCTCTGGGGTTCTTTCTGACTCTAACCTCTGGAAAAGGCATTGAACTTCTGAGAGGTGAAGAGCTGGGACCTGGAGTTAGAATGACTTGGTTAAAATTCTGCGTTTGTTACTTACTAGTAAGCTCTTAATTCTTTAGCCTCTATGCCTCAGTTACTTCCCATCAAAAAGAATAAGAATCATACCTACTGTCTAGGTACAGCCTGTAAGGAACTGATCACGGGGCTTGTGATGGTGTAATAGCTATTGGTATTTACAGTAATGGTGCATCTATACTCAACACAAAAGCAAAAGAGATGACACGCTTTTAGCCTAGCTGGGAAGCAAAGCTAGCATATGTGAGCTTATTAACCAGCTAGCGCAAAGCAACAGCCCAGGAAAGGGTTAGACAACACACATGAGCACTGAAGTTTCAGGCAGCTTAGTTCAGGGCTGGGACTGTTGGTCGGGAGAAAACATAAGCTGAAGCTCAACTTGTTTGTTTGTTTCTTTCCTTCCTCCCCTCTGGCTCTCCCAAGTTTATTTTGGTTTGGAAACCAGGCCCACCCAGGGGAGCTAACCAAGCAACAGACCCTTCAGCCTTTTCCTGTCTCCGAGCCTCAGACTGGCGGGACCCTCCCACCCCGTTGGCGCTCAGGCGTCGCCTGCATTGCTGGGTGCCCTTTTTAAGTTTCCCATCTTCCCCCAGATGATTTTTAGGCCCCAGTCCTGGTGCCTAACCCTGCTTCCTAGCATGCTGCCTTTCTCCTTCCTTTCCTCCCTCTCTGCTCTGTTCAAAGGAATACCTCTCCAATCCTGTGGTAAATAAATTAATACAAAGAGAGGGTTTTGATTGATTGCACCAATTGGATGTCAAAAAGCTACAGAAGTGGTTCTTCCAGCAGTCAGTTTCTTGTCGGCACACTCTCTGGATTGGAAGTGTCACTCTGGGCTGGAGGTGCCAAACCACAGAGCTGAGCTCCCAACTGCAGGAGTTCTCCGAGCTGAAGCGCTCACTGCTGGGCTCTGCTGTCATTCTCAGCGCTTCCTCGTGACTTTGGGAGAGAGAGCCCCATTGTGTGTATACCAGTGTATATTCACTTGCTTTGGGAGTGTGTTTCATGTGCTATATAATTCATTGCATATAAATTGTGGAACGGGCTTCACTCTTGGGGCCAATTAAGAATATCTCCCAGGGTGACCGGTTAGCTCAGTTGGTTAGAGCGTGGTGCTAATAACCAAGGTTGCCGGTTCGATACCCTCATGAGCTGTGCCCTCCTTAAAAAAAAAAATCCCCAATAAAAGAAACTGGAGTATCCCACTGTGTAGATCAGGAGTCAGCAAACCACAGCTGGAGGCACAAATCCAGCACACTGCCTTTTTTCATAAATAAAGTTTTATTGGGCTGTGCTCATACACTCATGCATTGTCTATGGATGCTTTCATATGACATGCTGGAATCACTGCAGAAGAGACTATTTGGCCCCAAAAGCCTGAAATATTTACTATCTGACCCTGTGCAGATAGTTTGCCAATCCCTGATTCAGATGTAGGAACACCAGATATGATAGGTTCATTGACTATAGCCATATAATTTACCTAGATTTCTTTTTTCTTATGAAGCACATATTTTTCTACAGAGCTTATAAAGACCCATTTCATTTTTAAATTAAAACAAAATATCAACAGAAAAACTCTTGATAACCTAAGAGGGTCTTTATATGAATGTTGAGGCCTTTCATGGAAGTTTAGGGCAGAAAAGAGTAGCATCTAATCTGACCTCATCATCTCCCCAGTTAAAGAAACTGGGAGCTAAAGATGGAGGCACCCAGAGTCACGTGGCAAGCCATGGCTGTCGCGATCGATAACCCAGGGCTCCTAACTTCCTGCCCAGGGCTTTTGCCAGTCCTTTTAAAAATAAGTCATTGAACAGATCTGATTGGTGCTGCTGTGAATTCAGATGACCAGGCTCAAATGGGCAATCACATTGCCCTGAAGTCCTACTAAGTCTGTGTTCAGCATACTCTTTCACTTTCTGTAATGACCGTTTCTGTAATGACCTTTCATAAACCTCTAACATCCCCTTGTCCTCCCTGACTCTCATCAGGTAACCTCATTTCCTGCTTTAAAGAAAAGGAAACCTATCCCACAGAAACTCGAATCTTCCTGACACCAAACATGAACCCATCTATATCTGTGCCCATCCCCCTTTCCTGCCTCCCAGTAGGAGAGTTGAGAGTTGTCTCTTCTCTGGATGGGATCCCTTCCCAGGAATTTTTTCAATATCAATTTGTCTCGCTCTCTCTCTCATATTGCATCCTCCTCATCAGTTTTTAAACACGTTCACATCTCCTTTTTTTTTTTTTAAAGACTATCATCTACACATCTGCAACTAATTCCCATTATTTCTTCTCCCATTCACAGCCAAGCCTTCCTACGGTGTCATCAGTGTGTCCCATCTCTGTGTCCTCATCTCCTAGTTTTCTTCCATCTAATCTGTCTGGTTTTGGGTCTCCTCTCACCAACCAAATAACACTTGTTGAGGTCGTTGATGGTCTTCATGTTATTAAATCCAGTGAACATTTTCCAGAGCTCATCTTATTTGACCTCCCAACACCATTTGAGACCACTGATCACTCTCCCTTCTTGACATGGTATTCCCTTAGATTTCAAGGCATAAAACACTCCAGGATTACTTTGTACCTCACAGGCTCTCTTGCTAGCTCATTTGGTACTCAGATTCCCTTGTTAGCTCACCTTTTCCCCCTGACTTTCCCATATTAGACTTCCTCACATGTTGGTTGCAGGGACACCTCTTCTTGCTTTATTTGCAGTCCTCAAGCAATTTCATCTCCAACACCTCCAGGTACTGTTTATCTATAGGCAAATGCAGGCCTCCTCTGACTCGACACAAAAGGCCACAGTGATTTTTGAAAGGCAGATCTAATTATTTCCAATACTTCACTTAGGAGTCTTCAACAATTCGTAATAACTTATGATAAGTATAACATCCTGTCTATGGACTGAAAGGCCCTGCCTGGCCAGCCTCCTGTCTGCCTCCCAGCCTCACCTTACCCTCTGCTCCCTACCCTCACTTCTCTGCCCTCATGGATCTGGCTTCCTGCCCTCTCACAGAATGAGCCTGTGCACATTCCACCCCTATGCTTGGGATAGTCCTTCTCTCCCTTTCGACCTGGGTATCTCCTCCTCATCCTTTGATTACATCCCAGTCCGCGCGTCTAGGAATCTCATCCCACCCATCACTTCTACTAAGAAGACTTCCTTGACGAAGTCATATCCTGCTTTTTAGTCTTGCCCTGATAACACTTAATATAGCTATAATTTTACTTTGAATTTCATAATTCACTTAATTAATATCTGTCCTCTCCCAAAAGGCAGTAAACTCCATAAGGACAGTTACTATAGATTATTTTCGTTTCATACTGCGTGCCTAGCAGTGGTGGGCCAGCAGTAGGTGCTCAATAAATATTTCATGAAAGGATAGATAGAGGGAAAGAGGGAGAAGGGTAGGAAAGGAGGGAAGGAGAGAGGGATAAGTGGGTGAGTGGATGGGCAGATGGACGAAAAGTTATGACATATTTGATCTAAAATATTGTGCTTTAGCATAGGACCTAGACTGAGAGGGTGAATATTGTGCAAATTTTCCATTTAATAAGAGCAAGGGAAACATAAGCATTTGACAGCAGTGGGGTTGTTGAAGTTGATAGCTTGATGGACATCTCCATGCCACTTTTAATACTCTTCCCAGGGACACTATTTCTATGGGAATATAATAATAATGACAAGTGCAGTGTGTCCTTAACTACCACAGATATTTCTAAAATGCAAACTTGTGGCTTCTGATTCATACATGTTAGGGAGGAAAATCCAAGCTGTCACAGGCTTGTAAATAGCTCTGCGTTCTTCCTTGCTGTGATTCTACATGACTAATGTCATTAGCTGACCACAGAAACTAAGCCATTGGTCGTAGGAAAATAAAAATGGTGTATATACTGGTTATGTTTGGCACAAAGCCTTTGTTTGGACAGATATGTATGCCAAGGATCCCTAGAATAAACTGCGTTATAGCATTCAATCAGGTCCAAAGAATTGAGCCCTTAAAACAAAACAAAACAAAACAAACAAACAAAAAAACCACCCAATAGCAATTAACCAAATCCAATGTATTGAACCTTTTACTAAATGCCAGTGAGGCTGGTACAGTTGTGTTGACTTCTACACATTCAAGTTCAATCTTCTTCAACAGTTATTTTAGAAGGAAGGATACTTGGATATTTATTTTAGTGATACTCCCCTTTCTCTAAATATTTGCAACTCCTTTGGGACAGCCTTCAAGGCCAAGAGTATATCATTAAATACATCCTCAGCCTTCATTTGGTCCAAACAAGATTTAGGTCCAAAATGATACAGATTTTCTTATGTGGAAAGCAAAAAAGGAAGAAGGAGAAGGAGAAGGAGAAAGACTCTAAAGAGCCACTTGGCTTTCAGTGAGGAGTTCCATAAATGTTTGAAGAAATGGAAAATGAGCATAGCTTTATCAGATGACAGGATTTACAAATTCTGATGTGTTTGTTTTAAAACTCAATCTCATTTCTTTAGAGATTTGAACTGGCTGCCCTCCCCCCACCCTCCAAGATGTATGCTACTTGACCCACATGGTGATTTTATTTAAAAATTGAGTCAAGATTCTCAAACCAGGAGATTTCGAGTGCATACTTTGATTTCTGGTGTCCTCTGGGAAATCTGAAGAGCCAGCAAAATTGTTCCCACAACCTCACATGACAGCCCCCTCCTGGAACCATGTACCTGCCTCCTTCTTTTGAAAGGAAACAGGCTGGCGTCCCTCACTGCCATTATCCACTGTCCTGGCCTCACTATTTCTGACTGCACTCCCTCCCCGCTTTGCTGTTTGTTGTCCTGTGTGATGTTTGTTTAATAGCCTGTGCTGTCTCCCTCTAGACTGAAAGCTCATGAGGGCAGGGATGTTTTTTCCTGTGTTTATTCACTGCTGTGTCCCCAGTGCCCCGTGCACTGATGCAGACTTATAACCTGGTGAGTGAATGGACATCTAGCCCCTGCGGGCAGCTAAGTGCACAAACCTTGCTCTAGAGTCAGACTTAGTAAGGGAGAAGACCAATTTTTACCTTTCTATAGATCAAGAACATTTTATACCATCTATACTTTTCATTTTCTTTTTAACATGACTATTTTATGCCACTATCACAACGACATTTTTGCATTTAGTCTTCACAATGATTTTGTAAAGTGTGTGTTGTCCCTGAATTTTCCCTCAAATTTTTCTACCTTTATATTGTATTCACTTTATTGTATTCGTCTCATTCTTTTGAACAGATGCTAAGTTCTGTACATGGTTAACAATTCAAAATGTATTTAAAAGTCTGCAGTAAAAAGTCTTCCTCCAGCCTCCACCCCTTACCCATGAGGTTCTCTCCTCATAAGCCAGCGGTGTTGTTAGCTTCCTGTGTGTCCATCTGTAGATATTCTCTGTGTACACGTTTACATAGACCCCTTACTCATTTTCATAAATGTTACATACAATATACACTTTGCTTTTCTCACTTAACAATAGTTCTAAAAGATTCTTTTATATAAACTCATAAAGAGTTTCATCATGCTTTTTTTCCCATGCATATAGCATTCCATGGGGGGACTACCAAATGGTTTGTTTAACGAGTCTTTCCTGATAGGCATTGACGTGTTACATATCTCCTTTTACAGGTGTTCAAGATACAGGTGTGACAGGTGCTTAAGAAGTGAGATTGTGGGTAGTTTCTATAGTTTGTGCTAGAGTTAGAAAGTCTTCTCTATTTTAAAGCAAGGATTCCCTCATGGTTTCTTCTAGGACATTCATTTGTTACATTTAAGTGTTTCATCCACTTGGTATTTAACCAAGTTATAAGGTATAAGGTATGAATTATGGATTCAGCTTTGACTTTTTTCCCTAGATGGTTTACTGTTTGTCCCATCTCCTTGAATTGAATAAGCCAATTTTTATCATATTCTCAATTTCCACATGTATTGAAATCTGTTTCTGAACATCTGTCCTGCTCTGCTGATCTATCTGTTCATGCGCCAACGCTGCACTGTTTTAATCATTAAGACATTATACTATATTTTAATATCGGATAGGGTTAACTCCCTCTCTTTACTTTTCTTTTTCAAACTTTTCCATATGTGTAATATTATGTCAAGAAAATATTCATTTAGTCTTCCTAAAAAACTCAAGAACAAGCAGTGAATATTATCACATGCCATTTTAATATCCTTCAAGATCAAATACTTTTACTCAGTGGATTTATTACTATAATTAGCAATTTTAGTTTGCCTCATATTAACCTATTCTTGTTTTCCAAGAAATATTTCCATTTTTGTCGGATATAGTGTTCTTTTTGTTTTCCCCAGGGGTTATTTATGATATTTTATTCAAGATTTTTTGCACCAAAATAAATAAATGCTCTGGGAAGATTTCTTTCTTATGCTGTCTTATTCAAATTTTGGGTATCATAATTATGCTGGTTTCATAAAAGTCATTGAAAATGTTTCTTCCTTCTTTGTGCTTTAGTAGATACTTGATAGTAGTTGTGAATGAATGAATGAATGAAGTAACAAAGTACTAAATATATGTTGCAGACCAGGGTAATTAGCACCAGCATTTGTGCTGTCTCTCAGTCCAAATGGGCCACTCCTTACAGGGCAGACTGTTGTGTTCTATATTCCTTCAAATTTTTTCATAGACTCGCCCTAGGAGCCAGCTCATGATACTAGGCATTCCTCCTGAATGTATACAGGTTTCTTATTTACTTTTTTATCCCAACTGAGAAGGCATGACAGACATACCAGAGATGGGAGCGTGGGGCTCTGGCCATTGTCTGGTTTCTGAGTCAGAGGTAAGCAGCCCCTGACAGGAAGATTCAGTCCCCAGAGCAGAAAAGACAAGTTGTCCTTGTGCTGAAGCCAGGTCACACCCCTTCTAGAGCTGAGTTCCTCATTTTTGTCATGTGAAAATACTAGAGACCACATGTTGGTTAAAAATAATAACTCTTTTTAAAATATGCAGAAGTATGGGGTGAGGAGGAAAAGAACCAGAAAGAATATGTCAAAATATCAATGGTTAACTCTAGGACAGGTTGTCATCTTTTTCTTTTATAGTTTTTGTGTTTTCAAACATTTACATGTGAATAGGTATTATTTTTATGCAAAAAAATAATAATTATAAAAAATTTGACCCTTTGAATCCTTGTATTCTACTGCCCTCCAGCTTGGAGTTACAGTTTCTCACACATGCTCAGTTCTTGGCTAGAAATAATAACTTCTTACACTTCGCAGAAGCATTTTTGAATTTAGCCAACACTGTTGTTTGTGGTGCTACACTGTTGTTAAGAACTGATATACGCTGCAAGCATGCCACCAGCATGCAAGAGTCAAGGTCCAGGCAGGAAAACCAACTGACACGAGCTGATTCAAACAGAAGGATTTAGTACAGGGAACTGGTTATGACATGGGTGCTGGAGCGCCAAAAGATTTGGTGGAAAGGAAGCAGCTGTCTCCCTTACAGATGGGGTTACTAGGATCCAGAAGCTCCGAAAAGCAGTCCTGTGGAGCTGGCACTCAGAGCACTAAGAGAGGTCAGCCAGTTAAGGCTAGAACCGCTGAGGGATGCAATGAGGCAGGAGGCCCCAGCCAACAGCCCCTGCTGGCTGATGCTCCCAGGGACATGAAAAGAGAGGGAAGGAAGAACGGCTTTTCCCTTCTCACCTTCCAGTCTCCTTCGCATGCCTCCTGTTGGAAGAATCAAGCAGGAAGTCCTACGGCAAGGGACTCTAGGAAAGAATTTGCAAGGACCCAGCCCCAGCATCACAGAGCGCGGAATAGCAGAGTGGATCTGGAACTGATATGCAATAGGTGACAATCTGGCACTGAGCTTTGGGGTTGGAAAGTCTGTGGTTTGGTAAGTGACAGCCAGCCAGCTTTATCCATTGTACTGTTCTAAATCTTTCCTTTGAACAACTACTGACGTCCTAAATTTCCAAATATCTCTTGGCTTTTCAAGAAAAGCACCTTCACTTTATTAAGGAAGCATTCATTGGTAATCCCTTTATAAACCTTTCTGGCAGCAATCAAGACGGGATTGAGCCTGGTAGCGTGTGAGGGCTCGGGACTCAAGCGCAGTTCATTTTCACACCCTCCTACCCAGTTGGCACACTTGCAAGGTTTATTCTCATGAACTCTACTGCAAAATAATAGGAATAATATCCTCAATCGAATGGATCAGGGATTATTAACAGAACTTCTCATTTTCTGAACAACTAGGTAACCTTTTCTGAACTCACCTCTAACAAGAAATGTTTGCCTGCTACTTAGGTTAACACGTGTCTCACTAATAGTGGGCTGGACATGTGAGAGAGTTTCTGACTCATCAAAAGTGAACTTTTCAAATAATTTGTGCCAACCTGACCAAACCCTGTGTTCTATACATTAAAGTTTCCACTGCCTGGTATTCTGAGCTAGAAGTTTCCCGTGGGTGCAATTGTTGGCTAGATTTGCCTTCATAACGATCATGACATCAACAATTCATTGTCAGGAACTTTCATTCAGAAAAGATCTAAGCTCAGGTTCTTCAAGAACAAGCTTAGGTGTCAGGAGGCATAATTGTCGATCCTGATTTTTCCATATACCAGAGTTTATTTTTAGACATTTAACCTCTGAGCCTCAGTGTCCTCATTTGCAAAAGAGATAATAACATGAGGTTGTGAGCATCAAATAAAATAACCAATGTAAAGAGGCATTAGAAATGCATGTAGCTGTTCTTATTCTTGCAAGAAGCAGTCAAGTGTAGTGGTTTAGAGCTTAAAGTCTGGATTCGTGAGACCTGGGTTCAGTTCCTGGCTCTCCCACTTAAAAAGCTTTACTACCTTGGGCAAGGGAGTCATACCTCTTAACTTTGGTTCTCCCAACTGTAAAGGAGAAACTGTACATAAAGGAGGTGCTGATGTAGGAGAGTGGTAAACACATAGTAATCACTCAAAAAATGTTAGATGCTGTTACCGTTATTGTCTTTAGTAGTAGTAGTAGTAGTAGTAGTAGTAGTAGTAGTAGTAGTAGTATCATCCTACTTTTTAGGGAACTGTATACACATGTGTAAGATGTATGGTGATTAATATATTAACATGTTAACAAATACCTTTTTTCTCTACTCGATTTCATTGAACACACAAAGGGAAACTCTTTAGATTTGTTGTTGATTTTACTGCAAAGCCAAGGGCCATGTTTCATCCCGTTGGCCTTTTCCTTGGAGCTAAGAAGAGGTAGCTCCGTGTACACATTTATTTCATGTGGGATCCTCATTATTTCTCTGGTGTTTAGACACTGGTTAATCTTCCTTTCTTTGGCAATCTCTGTGCATCAGATCAGATGAATTTATTTTTCCTGAAAATTACATGATTCATTTTTATCTATGGCAGGTAAAATCAATAATACAAGTTGATGACCAAGGCCCACTGTCTTTCCTTTTTATATAAGACAATGGGTTAGGGAAGTGAGTCTGGTTTTAAAATAAAATTTTTATGACTCTAGAGATGTACAACTGAAGTGTTTCAAATCACATCCATAAAAACTATCATTTTGGGACCAAAACTATATCCTTTGAAGGAAGTAGATGTGAAAAATATTGATTTAAACATTCTCTCACTGAGAAAACATTAGTTGAAGTCCCAACAGAGGCCACACAAATAGTACCCATTAATTGTTGCAATGCTGCTTGAAAGAGACAGTTTTACAAAGGCTGCTGTCCCCAGAGAATGGGTTATCCTCTCATTAAATCTCTTTTGTACAGAATCCTGCTAGAGAATGGAAATATGCTTTCCTAATGTTACCAATTATTTTGTAAAAAAAAAAAATGTGTTGTACCCTGACAAATAGCATACCTGATGCTGTGCCCTTTTTATAAACTGCAGCTGTGCATGAAGTAAATCAAGTTCTCAACAGATAGCAATGACACTTAGTGAACACTCCATTCCCTTCCCCCTTTGCTGCCCCATCTCAGCTACCCCATAAAGACAGCACAGCTTCACATGCCAGCTCTTCTCTCACTGTGCAGCAAAATACTCAGGACCCTATGCAAGTACCCAGTTCTCCAAAATCCACGATTAACCAGGAATAACAATAACAACTCACGTTTAATGAGCACTTACTATGCACAAGGCACTGTCCTGAGCACTTTTCTTGGATTAACTTATTCAATCTTTATAACATCTCTGTAAGGGACACACTGTCTTATTCTTTTAGGACAAATGTACAGATGATATTAAAACAAACTGGTGTAGATATTCTGTCCAGTCATCCAGATTGCATGGTCAGAACTATTTCAGCCCAGTCACCTACACTTTATACATCCCACATTCTAAAACCCTCAGTTCACAGCTGGTCTTGACTGGGAAGACTGGCATGACCCCCGTGCAGGGATGGCATGATGATTTGCAGAGCCTCTGTGTTTTGTAGAGTGGCTGTATTTTTAGTGCCTCTTTCCCTCGCCCACACTTCCATAGCTCTCTGCACTTCTGACAGAATACCAAATACAACCTCCTTTAATTAGCGTTTTTTGTGTATGTTCCGTCATCTCTACCCAGCAGTGTTTGCCAGAAGGGAGGGAGTAGATCTTAGTCATCTTTGTGCCCATCATGGCACCCAGCTGAGTGACGTGCACACGGTGGGTGGGAAGCAGGATGGCTCAGCAATTGAGCGCACTGGGCTGGCATTCCAACTCCTCCTCTCACCAGCTGGAGGACAGAGGGCAAGGTTCTCCGTCCCTCTCGCCTTCTGTTTCATCAGTGAGCAGAAAACACCTCTGAGTGTCTCTTCCTTCAAATGGTCTGGTTATCGGTAACACAGTGGCTGTGTCCTCCTCACAGCAACAGCCCCCAACACGCTTTCTGTATCATAGCATTGCTCATATCTTAGGAATTCCCTCGTGAGAATGTCGAAGCCAGGACTCTTGTTGCCTCCTGATCTTCATTTAGCCAGACCCTCTGTGTTCAGGCAAGCCCATGTCAAGACTGTGAGCAGAGAAATGGGCAGAAGAGCAGAAGGAAGGTGTTCCCCCTTCACAGACTAACAGGGTGTGCTGTTGAGCTCCCAGGGCCGGGAGGATGGCCCTCATTGAGTTGTTGCTGTCCATCATGTTCCATACGTGTTACTAGATAACCACACCATCAAGACAGTTGAAGGAAGGATCACGAGGCTGCTAGCCAAGCAGCGTCTCAGTTCACAGTTCAGACAAATTGAACTCTGTGATGTGCGGGACAGTTGGCCATCATTAGATGGCTAATGTCGGCATGGCTGGAGTTTCTCTTGGCATTATACATTCAAAAGGGTCAAATCTATACAAGGCGTGGACTCACCAAAAGTGGCTGCTTGCTTTCCAAAACTGCTAGTCCTGAAAAAGACCAGGAGCTCGGGAGGTGTGGGAGTTATTAAGGAAAAGCCATATAGTCCAAATAAATTACTCTTGAGTTAAGCCTTGATCATAAATTTTAAGTTACATTTCTTTATTGACTAATGGATCTTTTCTGGCAGCAAATAAGGTCTATAAGGAATGCACTCTTGCCTCCAATTGCAAACCCAAGCCAGAGAAAATTCACACACCTGATAAGAAATAATAATAGTCTGTTTCATTTTCAGCTTTAGACTTAGCACTCTATATGATGTTTCAGTTAAATGTGCATTTCTGAAGTTTTATTGAGGCATCATTTACATAACAAAGTTCAAGCACTGAAGTACACAATTCAGTGGATTTAGTATATTTACAGAGTTGTGCAGCTATCACCATAATCTCATTTTAGGACATTTTCATCACCGCAAAAAGAATACTATACCCATTAGCAGTCACTCCCTGTTCCTGCATCTATCGGCCTCCCACCCCCCACCCCTACTGCCCAGATAACCACTAATTCACTTAGTCTCTACAAGTGTGATTTTATTTTTAACCTAGCCATTGCCTGGCAAATCATTTCTTGACTTATAATTAGAATCAAATCATCAGTGTTCCCTCAAAATCTGTCATTTTTGAGAAATAGTATTTTTCTCATGCATCACTGAGCCTTCCTTCTTCCATTCAGCCCCTATCTTTCACCATCACCTACAGAGGTGACCATCATTCTTCATTTAACAAGCATTTACTAAGGCCTGCTGTGTGGCACACACTGTTTGAGCACACACTCTTGGGGGAGTCAGTGAGCCAAGCAGACCCTGACCTCAAGGAGCTGGCTTCCTAGCAGTGGGAGACAAAGCAATAAGCAACAATCACAACAACAAAACCAGAAGTAGACTGTGCACCATGTTAGAAGATGCTACACGCTGTGGGAACAAGAGAGAGTGGAGCAGGATAAAGGGCGTTGGGAAAGCGGGTGCACAGGGGTAGGCAGGTCCAGCAGACACAGGGGTGGTCAAGGTGAGCATCCCTGAGAAGTGCAGGCTTGTGAGACTTAGTGGAGGTGAGGAAGGGACCTGAGCAGGTTTCTGGGGAATGAGCATTTCAGGAGCAGCCCCACGGCGAAGACCCTCTGTTGGGAGCTCAGAGGACACATTCAAAGAACAGGAGGGAGGCTGGTGAAGCTGAAATGAGGAGAGAAGCAGGAAACCACGACATAGAGGCCAGTGGGGCAGATCGTGGGAACCATAGGGGTTTGAACAGCAGCTGCCACAGGCTGATTTATATTCTCAGGGGACCACTCTGACTGCCGTGTTGAAAGGAGATCAGAAGGGAGCAAGAGCAGAATAGGGAGAAATCCCAGATACTATCTTAGAGGTCACTTTAGGGCAGTGGTTCTCAACCTTGGCTACACTTTCCAATCACCCAGACAGCTTTACGGAGCAGAGGCCTGAGCTGCAAAACATTAATTGCTTTGGGGTGCAGCCGGGGCACTGAGACTTTGCAGAGCTGCCCAGGTGATTCATATGTGCAGCTCAGGTGGACCATTAGAGATTTAGGAGCACTCAGCAGTCCCACCAGTTGGACTGTGCAACTGGGACACAAAACCCCACAGCTGGCCCTGACTGCTTATTGGCAAAGTTTATTGGCAAGGCTGTTTCAAGACGAGTGGAGATCTCACTGCTACAGCAAGAGCAGAATTGACACTGCAGATAGTGTGCCAACTGCGATGGGGATGGATAGAGCGCCCTTGGACCACCAGACCTTAATGAGCCAAATCCCATTCTCTGGCTGGATCCAAACATGAGCCTCTGAATATGAGAGCAGGTTTTCTCCCTGTACCTGACGGAGAGCTGGTTGTATTATAATATGTCAGGGCAGAATAGAAGGATAAAGCTTGTGCCTCAGGAAGTGGGTATGTGATTCACTGAAACAAGCATTTTTTGAGAATTGTAGTTACAGTGTGCCAAGCATGGTGCAAGGAGCTGCCAATAAAAAAAAGATAAGGTCTAACCATCCTTGCCCCAGTGAAATGGCTCAAAGTGAACGCCGTATAATATTTCAAAATGTGTTATTTGTGGGAAGGCTTTAAATAAGCCAAAGGAGGGGGGACCCTTCGGTTACATATCTGAGCTGTTGGCATTTCTAATTCAGAGCGATGAATAGAACATTATTGTGTTCCATGGGCACAAGCACAGCAGAAAAAAAGATGCTTGGAGCCGTGAGCCGAACATGAATCAGCAATCTCATTCTATTGTTCGGAAAATAATCACGATGCTGGGAGTATGGAATTTAAGAATCATGCAGAAAAGCCCTTCCCCCCAGCAGGAAATAGACATTGGCTAAAACATCACATCTTGGTTTTGGCTTCCTGGGCTCAAAAGAATGTAAAAAACTTGGAAAGGATTTAGGGAAAGCTGATTTGTAAATATGGAAAACACAACCCATAAGAAGGGAGCTGGTTTAGACGCAGGCTCTCAGAAGTGGCACGCGGAGCGGAGGGATTGTTGATTCATTCCCATGACTGGGAAGTAGTGCTGCCCTAGCTGCAGTAACGAACAAGTGTTTCTTGAGTACCTGCTGTGTGCTGATCGCTTAGCCAGCTGGTGGGAGAGGAAGGCCAGAGGTCCCTACCTTTGGAAGACCTTCTAATCTGTGACAATGAGGGGGGAGGCACAGAGACACGATAAAGCAGTAGTTCCCAAACCCCAGCATGCTTTGCAGTCATGACCTGGAAGGCATGTTAACACAAACTACTGCGCCCCACCCGCAGAGCTCCTGACGCAGGGTCTGGAGTGAGCATGGACATCTGCATTCCTAAAGAGTTCCCAGGTGGTGTTGATGCTACTGATCTGGGGACCACACTTCGAGAACCCTACCCTAAGAAAATAAGGACATGGGACAGAAGAGGAAAGTGAGCTTGGGTTGAGGACAGCAGTCCACTGATCAGGTGCAACTGACCTATTGGTACTATAATAAGTGCCACCTTTTAAATGTGTTCTCCAGTGCATAGCTAATGGCTTTTAATTAGCAGTGTGCTTTGAATTAAACCACACTGGCCATGATTTTGCCACTACCCAAGGGAGGGTGGCAAGAGGCAGGGAAGCAAGTTCTCTGCAAGCCTGTGGAAGTAAGGGCATAATACATCAGGGGTGTGTCCAGTGAATCCAAACCAGTAAGCACGCAGGTAGCCCAATTGCAGCAGGCGAATGGCTTCAGGGGTAAAAGGGAAACAGTAGAGCGACCTATCCCCACACTCATGCTCAGACTAAAGCACTTCTCTCATGAACAGTTCTCAACAATCAGCCGACAAGCCTCTTCCGGGTACACAGGCCTGGGCCCAGTCCTGGAGATGCTGGGCAAATCTCCTCTGCTGATTCTACCGTGAGCCCCCTCCTTGAGATTAAGAACCACTTTTTCTACAAAATCTGTGACTGCACCCCAACTTATAAGTTAGCAAAGTGCAAAGCCAACCTCTTTGAAAATGCAAAACTCCTGAACATGTCGGGTCTCATCACTTTATTACTGTAGGACTTGAGTGTCTCCAAGTCAAGGGTGTCCCCTTAACTGAAGGAAACTCTTCACCCACATACCTGGGTGTGTTGGGAAGTGCCTTTTCACTGGTAACATGCTAGACAAGGCTGACTATGCTGGTCCGGAATGGAGAAACAGGGATGCCTGCCTCGCATCAACTGTAACTACCAAGATGGGGCCGCAGCTCCTCTAACATGTCCCAAATGGTTTAGGCTGGTGGCTACCTGCATGTGATTCCTGAAAATCAGATCACCCAGGAACTTGTTAGAAATACAAACTCTCAGACCCACCCTCCCCCACGCTAGACTGGCTAAATCAGAAACTCTGGGGGTGGAGCCCAGCATCCTGTTTTAACAACCCCTCCGGGTGTTTGTCAAAGTTTAAGAACTGTTGGGTCTTCGGAAAAGTCATGACGCATGTTTGCGACAGATGGCACGAGTTCATTTTTGGAAGTGCTAGGGTCATTCACATCTATGTTATTGCTATGTCATTTGACAGCTGACAGTTCTAGCTTCATTCTAAAAAAAAAATATTTGAGTGATTTGGTTGAGTTTTGGAGATTTTACAAGTTGAAGATGGAAGACCAAACTGTGCATTTTTGCCATATTTTACTTTTTTACTTCCACAAAGGGAAGAACGCGTGTCAAGCTTGTGAAAAGTTGCATAAAGTTACAGTGACAATGCTCTACAAGAACATCAGTACCAACGATGGTTCACGAAATTCCGTGCTGGTGATTTTGATCTCCACGATGCTCCTTGGTCAGGGAGGCCCACTGAGGTTGATGACGACAAAATAAAGGCATTGATAGAATCAAACCCACGTTACACAACATGAGAGATTGCAGAAACATTGAACATCCATCATTCAAGCGTTCATGACCACCTGAAGAAGCTGGAATATGTAAGCAAGCTCGATATTTGGGTTCCGCATGAACTCAAGTTCATTTGATGGCACATATAAACATCTGCAATATGCTCATTAAATGTGAGGAAAACGATCCTTTTTTGAAGAGACTGATAACTGGTGATGAGAAGTGGATTGTTTACAACAATGTAGTGTGCAAACGATCTTGGTCCCAATGTGCTGGTTTGCCTCAAACGACATCGAAAGCAGACATTCATTGGAGGAAGGTTATGCTCTCAGTGCGGTGGGATTTTAAAGGTGTCATGTTTTTCAAGCTCCTACCAAGGAACCAAACAATCAAGTCGAATGCGTACTGTTGGCAATTGGACAATTTGAATGAATCCATCATCCAGAAATGCCCAGAGCTTGTTAATTGTAAAGGAGTTGTGTTCCATCGCGACAACGTGAGACCACACACAAGTTTGATCACCCATCAAAAATTATTGGAACTTGGATGGGATGTGTTGCCACTCCCACCATACTCGCCTGACCTTGCGCCGTCAGACTTCCACGTGTTTCACTCTCTTCAAAACTCCTTGCGTGGTATAACGTTCCATTCAGATGAGGCTGTAAATCAGCACCTTGTTCAGTTTTTTGCAAATAAAGACAGGTCCTTCTATAAGCGAGGTATTATGAAGCTCACTGAAAGATGGCAATAGGTTATCGAACAAAATGGGCAATATATCATTGATTGATCTTTGTTCTTTATATAAATAAATGACCTTTGAAAAACATAGACAAAATACGTCATGACTTTTCTGAAGACCCAGTACTAGTTCAGTTGATAGGTAGCTTCATTGATGCATGTAAGTAGGAAGCAGAACAGGATGGAAAACCTGCCATTGCTAGATTTATTCCTACAAGTATTCCTGCATGTTTAACGTCTCATGCTCATTTGTCAGATTGTCACCTAAGAAATTAGTATCAGGCCAACTTCTCGGCTACCTTTGGCATCCTTGTAATTCCCAGTAATAACCTGACTTATTGCATCCCCTCCTTAGACAACGCAAGGTTTGTGTTCTTTCACTGCTTAGAGGCTTCATCACAACCTCCCCATATGATAGGGGCACAGGAAGCTGAATGACAATCGAGTCTTACTTATTCAAAAGACTGGCTTATATCCTGCAGAGGCTTTTCTGTGTCTTGTTCTCTTAGTCTCTACTCCACAGTAGTAAGCCAGGCTGACTCACTTAGCTGTATGAAGCTAAAAAGTCAAATTATGTGGCCACGGTCTCATAAAGAGTGAGAGGTGAAATGAGATCATGTAAACCACACCCTTGAACTTTCCACTGCTTTCCAAAACTATTACAGTCATGGTTCCCAAACTCTGTACCAAGGCACCCTGGGGGTGCCACAGCAAACCCTTAAGAGCACAATGGAATGTCTTTAATTTTTTGAGGGAAACTCAGCAATGACTGACATCACACAAATACTACTATTAGGCTGTTCGGACCTATTTACTTAATAAATAGGACATTTAAGTATTTCTTTTGACCTGGGGTCACTGTGAAAAAAAGCTACTAAAATACTAAGGGTATTTACTGAAAATTACTGTGATACTGAGAAAGTTGGGAACTCGATCTTCTAAAACCACTGACCTCAGGATGAAATATATTTTTACTGTACACTTTCTGGTCAGAATCATGCATGCGAGCCAGCACATTTAAAGAAATATGCATTCTAAATTTAACTTAAATGTCAGGGGAGAAAACTATAAGAAAATTGTTAACTACATGAATCTTTTAGGGGCTTTTCTTTCTTACCTTCCTACCTAGTTCTACCCTTCGCAGCTCCCTGGCTGAACCCTGAACTGTGTTTCCTGTGATTTTAAAAAAAATAACAACTTAAATTGTCATTAGCCCTTTCTTCATAACTTAAATATAATGGATCAATTCTTTAAAATTGAGCTAATAATTGCTCTAGTGCATTCCTTAAAATCGCCTTTAAAACAGATTTTTGAAAAACAAGATCTAGGCAGTGTTATGTGCTATATATAGTATGTGCGTGACACCTCACAGGAAACCTTAGAAACCTGCCAATGAAGTTAACCACAGGGACCATCATCAAGCAGCATCGGACAAGAAACCAATGACAGGAAAATGGGGTCTGTGTAAAGGTTATGAAGTATATTTCTGTAGGAACTTGGTAGTGTAATCCCCCTCCCCCTTCCACCACTTGGCATTTAAGAAGTAGTAAACAATTATAACTATATTTATCAGGAGAATTTTTTTCATCCTGAAGGAATTTTAGGGGCAAAGCCGTCTTCATAACACCTCCTTAGGAAGATTGTTCTTTTTATCCCAGGGTTAAAACTTTGCAAGGAGTTGACTGCAGAATCCAGACGCAGCAAAGCACTAGTTCCGCCTGAGCTATATCATCTCTCTGGGATGTAGACAGCTCTGTCAAGTGGTCAAGAAGTAGCGTCTTTTCTTATGAAGCTGTCCGAGGCTGGGGGCGGGTGTGGGTGTTTGTTTGTTGCTGTTGTCTTATTCACCATCAAACACCTTTAAGAAATGAACAGTGCATTATTTGCTTTATTCCTGATGTTTTATTTTCACATTCTCATTTGTTGTTTTTCATGCATGTGTCTCAGTGAGTCACCTAACCACAATTATATATTCAGGCATCTGGTGGTTCTGCATAGCACCCTCATTCCTCCCGAGTTATTTAACTCCCCTGACATGATGAATGCATTTCCAGTCCCTTCAACACACACACACACACACACACACACACACACACACACACACACACACACACACACACACACTTTCTTTGGCACAGGAAAGCTACCCTACTCTCCACCAGGTGTCAGTAGAGTCAGTTTTAACCGCTTGCTTTGGCCAGCGGGGCACCTGTTGAAGTTGTTTCACCTGCTGTGTTAGACGGTTCCTCAAACCACCCACCTGCTTCTTCTAAAGAAACTAGCTTCCATTCCCTAGAAGCATTCCTCGGAGATGATAATCCACCTGTAGAGAAAGATAGTCCACGTATAGAGCTGTGAGGAAAATGCACTATAAACATAGCAAGCAGTCAAGTTGCTTGGGTTATTTTTAGAGTTGGCCTCATAAAACTTTTACAGGCTGTTTTTTTCTTGACTTTTCTATCACTACATTAGCGACTAGAAATTATTCCAAGTTGCACACAATGTGACAACAAAGTAAAAAGTAGCACATAGTTTTAGATTCAAATGGGGGCTGTTTTGTTTGTTTTAAAGCCCGCTCTGACCCCTCAAGAGCCCCACTCCCAGCACTGCTGACCTAGTCCTCAAAGGAGAAACAGGATTTTACTCACCCTGTAGCCCCAGATCCTAGCACACGATGACAATGACAGAAGAATTCTACCACGTGTCAAGTGTGCTTATCCTATTTAATATATACATTCCTTTTGGGGGTGGATGACCTTATAGCCACTTTGGGAACCCAACCCTTGCCTCTTAATATCCCCCACGTTGGTAAGTGGCTGGGTCCATACTATTTCCATATCATGGTGACTTTTCCTGGGAAAGAGAAAGAAAAAGAGAAGGGAAGAGGGAGAGAAGGGGACAGTGATTTGGCCCAGACACAGATTAAAATGAAGAGTAGAAATGAGCCCCAGAATGAGATTGTTGAACTTGAATTAAAAGGTGTGGGTGGGTTGGAAACAAAGATTAATCATTCTGCCAAGAGCAAAATAATGAGCCACAGCAAATTAAGCTCAAATTCAACCACAGATCCTGCTTGTCTTGTCTCACTCCCCAAAGGCAAAACACTTACAGTGACTGCCGAAAATCTGAAATGGAAATTAGCTTTGCCATTCAATAGTCATTTGCTGATGTCTCTTATGTGGGCCCTAGTATCCCACCATACCCAGCAGCGGGCTTCCAACCCTGCCTTCTGCTCTATGAGGTGATCCACGAGGACTAACACCTAGGCCACAGCACAAGTCAGAGCTACTACTGTTTTCCCACATTTTTATTAACTAACTCAGAGTCTTATGTGCCTTTTTAACTAATCCCACCCCCAGCCTACCTGTGTTGGCTTTTCATTTTTTTCTTACTTTTTTTTTATACTCCCAAATAGGGTTAGTTTTACCGAATGGAAACAGTGAATCATAGTGTGGTATGATTTGAGTACAACTTGCCTCTGTTCTCTTCTATTTGAGTTCTAAAGTTATTACTATCATCAGACATTCAGCCATTATATATGCACTTCATTGGATCCTAGATTTCCTATTAAAATGCAAAGACCTCAGAGAAGGACAACTCAGGTTGTATTTAGGATGCTATAGAATTGGGTACAAATTCATCTGTGTACCCAACCTTCCTCGCAAATTTAAATGAACATAAAAGGTAACCTTGAAAGGGAAAAAAGTTCACAAAAGGTAAAATTAAGTCTGGGAAGAGGAGAGAGGAGCAATTTCACTTCCATTTTACCTCAGTGATGATGGGGTCTAAGGAAGTGGGCTTCTGTGCTATTATGAGTTTTTAAACCACCTCAGGGCACCTCAACGTGGAGGCCATATAATCGCTCCTATTTTCCACACCTTAGGGGTGAGGGAGGCAGGCCAGGAGATGAGTAGATCATAACAATAGTGACTATCATAATGAAGAAATCTTCCAATAACTTACATTGAGGCCCTGCCATTAAATTTCCAAATATTTTCAAATTCAAACGTCCTTGGTCCTTATCATAACCCTGAGGGTGAGTTCATGAGGCTCCGAGAGTTAAGAAATGTGGCCAAGGTGGCCAAACCACTAAGCTGAGACTCAAAACTATCTGGAATGACTCCCAGCCCAGGAGTCTTTCCTCCAGACCTGAGATTGAACTTGTTCTTAAAAATGTTTCCCGAATGTCAAGATGAAAGGTTTGATGTAAATGGGATCTTCCCTCGAGGGGAAGAGGATAGGAGGAAAACTCCCAGAGGAAGATGAGAGCTTTTCACAGCAGAGTCAAGAGGCACCAAATAAAGATCCACAGCACCACTGCCCTCATGGCGTGGGGTGCAGCCCACTCTGAGAGGACAGTCATTTGCCTTCACCCAGCTGTGTTTCCAGATGCCACAGAGCAGTGGCAAGGCCAAAGTGGGGACAGGATGGGGCCATAAACTCCACCAGTGCCTAGTGCCCCACAATACCCAAGAAGCTTTGTCAAAACAGTTGCTTGCTGTGTAAATATAATTTCAAGACACATCCCCAAGCTCTGCTCCCCACTCACCATGACTTCTGAATCCTATTTAGAAGTGTAGAGAGTCCATGTTTGCTCAATGCCAGGAAAGAGGGTGGGTCTGTCCTCCTCTGAAAGCCTTCCCAGTGTTCATGGTCTCAGCTTAGAGTCTATAATAGCCTAACACTTGAGTATCTGACCCTTTAAACTAAACCAAGAGATTTTCCTATGAAAGTTACCCCCACTGCACCCCACCCCCCAACATGGCTTTCTTAGGCTGCCCATGAAGCAGGTGCTGAAGTGTTAACAGATAAACCCTGTATATATCGCTGTTCTGGCACATCAGGCCACATGATGCTCTGGTACCCTTTCCCCTGAGAGAGCCAAGGAGAAGCAAACTGAGGAAGGTGGCCTTAAAAAGACCACAAACGCCTTCTTCGGAAAAGCTAAATGAAGAGACGTGAGGGGGATGCGGTGTTTCATTTTAATTATATACAGGTTGTATAAGCAATGACTCGCTAGGTCCATATGGAAAGATTTTTCAAGGGGTAAATTTTACAGTTGTGCCTTCAATGTCGTAGTTTCTATTGGGGGAAAAGGAAACACAAGGGGACGAAGGGCATGCAGTCAAAGCAAGCGCACTGGAGCTTTACAAGATGGAGTTAGGGGTGTCCTCTGTGGGCCTCGTCTAGCTTTGTGACCTTGAACACTAAGACAGGAAAACAGTAAGGATTCCATGCAGAGGTGCCACCAAAGCGTTAGCTTCCTGAGGAGACCTCCTCCACACTGTGGCAGAGTTATCCTTCTCAAGTAGGGTCATGCCCTTAAAGACTTTCCATAGCTCCCCATTGCCCACAGGAGCAAGTCCAAATTTTATAGCAAACCTTTCAAGACCCCTCACCACCTGGCCCCCACCTACATTTGCAGCTTCATTCTTGGCCACTTCCTGCCTCTTCCCCACCCCAGATCATATACTCTGTGCCAAGCTGCTGTCCCTTTTGCTCTTTTGTTGTTCCAGGAGCCTCACCTTTCATCCCGGAGGAAGGCTCAGCCTTGAGTGTTTGTCAGCCCCGCCCCCTTGGCTCCCTGGAATCTATGGCTTGTATTTTTAGCTGCTCCTTGCCAAGAGGCTCTGCCTTCCCAGCCAGCTTGTAAAATGGGTTGTAAATCCTTCCAGGGCTGAGAGCCTCTGGTCTTAACCTATTTGCATCCCTGGTGTTTATCCCAGTATTAAATGCTCATATCACATTCATCACTGTCTTCCTACCTCCTAAATGTCACTTGAGTCCCTCGCCCTCTCACCACCTCCGCTGCCACCAGTGGTGGAGTTCTAGTCACCTTCATCTCTTCCTCAGACCCGCCGCAGCCCCCTGACTGGCCTGCTTTCACTCAGCAGCCACTGCGAAGCTTTAAAAACTCAAATTGGATCATATGGCTCCCCTGTGCTTAAAGCCTGCTTGATTTATATGAGTTGCCCAGTTCTTCTACAGAAGGCTTGTTTCTCACCGAGTAGCCCATGTGCCTCAGGAGCACAGTCATGAGAATAAAACATTAAATCATGATGCGGAGAGAGGCCTGTTGACAAGAAAAGCCTTTGGGTCCGGGGTCACCTCCACTGAGAAGCCTTTCCAGATAGACCGAGGTAGACATGACCTCTCCTTCCTTTGTCCCATTCTGTTCTGAAGAGACACTTAAAGGGAAACCTGTATACATTTTTGCTTTTGCTTTTTTTTAGTGTGATTCTCTCCTGTTAGATTGGAAGCTCCTTGTGGAGAGGCCAGAGAGTTGTCTCAGGACAGAGCCTGGGGGCAGGGCTGGAACGGAGTAGGTCCTCAATCAGGGCCTCTCGACTGACCAACCCAATAAATTAATGACTCATATGAAAGGAATATTCTCCAGTTCAGTAGCACTTGGCCTTGGGGACCAAATTGGATGTCAGTTTGAAGGGTCCGGTATGGAGACCCTTCCTCCCTGGATCTAGCTGAAGACTTCTCTGCCCAGGGAGCAACAGGACCTGTTTTAATGAATGACATGCAGACCTGGGACCCACCCTGCCTGGACAGAGGTCTGGTTGCCAACCCTCCATTAACATAGCTCCCCAGTTCAATTTCCCCAGTTCTGACTTGGAAGTAAAATATCGCCCCATGCTCATTAATACATGTGATATTGTTTGGAACAAAAACATTGTGAAAAATGCAGGTTGTAACCTGTGGTGTTTTTTTCTTGTCTTTTTCTTTGTAGGAGATGTCAGTGAAAAAAAGGGTCCAGAATGATTACTAACCTATGACTCCCAACAGTATGACAGGTATCTATACTTTTTACATTTTCTATGTGTGTCTCCATTGTTGTTCCACTTATAGAGAAATATAGGATTTCTAAAAGACCATCCTGAGAGTCTTAGCACCAATTATGTCCAAACCAGCAAGTGTTATTAAATGCAAATACATCTTGTGAATATGTCTCTACAAATGTGCTTTCGTTTTCTTCAGAAAACATGAGATGTGTCATCCCTGCAAACATGACAGGGAATAAATGATAATTCACAGTAAATGCTAGTTTTTAGCCATCCTAAGATCATCCTCGCACCCTAAATATGTTCACTCTTTAATTAGTTCAGATCAATATAATAAATGGCTCTTCACACTTACAAACCATAGTGGGCTGTTTATTGCCCTCAGCAGTAGAGTCAGAATGGAATATGATTTGATCACATAAGGTAAAGTAAGCTAGAAACTCTTTGCAAGGGACAAAGGAGAAACAGAATGACCCTGAGGAACATGAGGTTGCACTACCACGAATTCTTAGTCAACACGTAGAGCAGAGGTTGCAAACTCAGAGGCTCCAGGCGCCAGACAGATACACCAATGCCTGAAATAGACTGGGTGTACCAATGAAACTGGAGAACCCAGGTCCTCTCTGAAGAGAAGCCGTTCCTCCACTCTAGGCATTCACTGACAAGCAGAGATGAAGCCCAGTCTGTCCAGAGATTACAAATTTCCAAAAGAAGCTGGAAATCCAGGTCTTAAATAAAATATAATATACCCATTTGTACATGTAAGCAATTAATGTATAAAAATATCAAAAACTCATGCACCAGTCAAAATGTCTGACTGGAATCAACCCGTGTTCTGTCAGTTTACAATCTCTGTGATCCGCCTTCCAGCCTAGCTCCAAGCCCATGACTGTCCTTTTGGTTACTGTGGCAGCAGGGAAGATACCGATAGACTTCTGAGTGTCATGGGTACACCCTGAACTTTGATCACCTGTTCATGTTACCTCTCCACCCAGAGACAAAGCAAACATGCAGGACAATTCCTCCCAGAATCCATTCCGCTGTAAACCTGAGAAATTGAAGCCACTGAAGGTTGCCTTCTGGAAGTTTCCAAGCCTTATATAATGACCATAACATTACATCTCCCAGCACCACTGCTCTGCCTCTCTACCCATCTACACTTGAGCTCCTGGTACAACAAAAAGACAGCGTGCCTGGGTGAACCAGAATGATTGACACCCGTGAGGAGGGAGGGTCTCAGAATCACATCTCATTGTCTCGTCTTATTTCTTATTCACAGGCCCCAAAACATACTCACTCCCATTTCTATTCCACTGCCAACCTGGCCAATATTCTACCCCACTTAAATCTCACTACTTCTATGTCAGAAACCTGTTCATTCAGTTGAAAGTTTATATAGATCAAGCTTAGCTAAGCCTCCATGTTTATGCTGCTATGAGTGGCAATCTCAACCAGGAGTGATGGCATAAGTCTTTGCAGCCACAGGTATGTGTGAGCACACAGGTGTCAGACAGCAGTGCTGCAAAACCTAAGGAAAGTGTCCCCCTCTGATAAAGGACACAGTGGGATCAAGTGCTACACAGTGATGGCTCTCTATTCAATGGTAATTTGCCCCCCTGAAAAAGCCTGCAAAGATAGAGTCTCAAAGAACATACCCACCTGAGACATATAAAAATGGTAAAACTTGGCATAAAAGTGGGTGATACAATGGTTTTTACTTGCTTTAAGGTTGGTTCTACATAGAGTGTTGTGGTGACCACCCATCAAAGGTTCTTATAGAGCAGGGGTCAGCAATTTTTTTTTTTTTGTAAAGGGCCAGATAGTAAATATGTCTGGCTTTACATACTACTCAATTCTGCCATTGTGGCATGAAAAGACATGGACTGTATATAAGCAAATAGTCTTGGCTGTGTTTTAATAAAACTTTATTTACAAAACAGGTAGCAAGCCAGCTTTGGCCCAGGGACTATGGTTTGTTGACCCCTATTCTAGAGTCCAGGATAGTCCAGACTATCTTACTGTTGAGCAGAACCTCCAACATCACGTCAGCTCATCTCCAGGCCTGAGCTGGAAATCTGGGCTCACTCCAGAATAATTCTGGACTAAGCCAACTTTCAGCCTAACTTGTGGAAGCTACGTGCTTTTATTGCAAGCTGAGCTGGAGCTCCAACTGCCTCCCAGTGGAGGAGGGAACTTTTCTTTGCAGCATTTGCTTCATAGCATAGAAACTAACAGTTCTATTTTCAAAAGAAATCTACTCCATACACACATATGCTCAGTAATATGTTAATGGGCTCAGCTGAGAAAATCGTCACTTCAGACTCCCTTGTTTGTGATGAAATAAAACAGTATTTTTTTTCCTCGCTCTTTTGCTATGGTCTTGGGCTACGTGTTTACTTGAAGAAACCTAAAAGGAGACCATAATAAAGTTATAAGACACTGAAACTAAGTGCCCTCTTTTAGGAGCATGATTTAAAGGGAAAACATGCATATTTTCTTCTTTGAAAATCATAGCAGGTAATACTATTGTTATGCAATACAGGAACTCAATTAACCTTTATGAAAAGAAAACCAGTTTTTTAAAGTGAACATTAAATCTATTTTCCTAAAATTAAGCAAACCAGAATTTTCAAATAAAAGAACCACCTTATTGGTATATAGGCTCTTTTGGCTACAATGCTTATTAAAGTTATATATTTCACATTAACTCAAGTGGAAAATTGGGGGTTTTGGGGGGGAAGGGAGTTATTTAAACATTAGCTACAATGGAGTCAGATCGTGCCAAAATTTTCTCGTTGCTTTATTTCACCTAATTTGAAATTAGGACTGTATGAAATCACTCATTGAAAAATACTGATTCTTAAAGAGAAAAGTAAGAAAGTGCCTTAAAATGATATTTTATTAGTCTGGAATTAAGTGCTGCTTCCTAAGTAATCGGAGGGGAATTCTGCTAACATTTATGGCATTATAATGAGCTCTACTTTGCATAAGATCATGATTCACAGCATAAAGGAGTTTGTTCTAAGATATGAATACCTAAAATGTTAAATAGCAAAGTTAGAGGCTCTTGGCCTTGGTTGAAAAGGAAACTAAGAGCTCAGACTCCTCTAAAATGTCCCTGAGGAGCCAGAAACAAAGATCTATATGTTGGCATTGAATATGGCTTTGTGAAATTAATATATGACATAAAGTTAGTCCTGTTGTGATATTTGTCTTTTTTTTTCTCGAGGCATTATTATTGAGTGCGTCCCAGGTACCAGGGGAGGGATGTTTGCAAGAATATAACAGGAGCTTTCTCTATTGTTGCCCCAGTGTTTTCGCTGTTTGATGTCAGAGTGTTTGCTTGTTTGGGTTGGGGTCATTTGTTAAGCAAAATAAAGAATTGTGTAGGCCTTTTTTCTTCTTTTTTTTTTTAATATTTCCCATTATTCCTGAGGTTGAATATTTTTACATATTTATTGCCCACTTGCCTTTCTTCGACTCATTTGTTCACATTTATTGTCCGCTTCTCTTTTGTGGAATTTATATTGTTCTCATTATTTGTAGGAGCCATTTATTAAATATTAAGGATAGTAACTAAGCAAGTTACCCAATCTCTCTAGATCTTGGATTTCTTATCAATGAGAAAGTGAGACGAGTTCATCTCTGTTCCCCTTCCACTTTTAAGATTAGATTATCCATACTTAAAATTTGAAGATTTATAAATCACATTTTCCTAAAAAGACATGAGTACATTGACGGTTGGGTATAAAGAAAAAGGGCACCCTAGAGGGATGTAGTTTGTGTTTTGAGACTATCCTAATGTACAGGTTTTTCAGAATCAAACCAAATAATTAAGTTGGGAAAACTCAGTGTTTTATTGCAAAGCCCATGTCGTTTTTTCAAAAGAGGCTCTGCAGGTGTTTGTTAGGCTTTTCAACTGCTCCTCAATGGCCTGTCTTCCCTTCAGAAATAGAATCACAGTTGTGCTTACATCCTACAACCTAAGTAGAATGTCTTTTCACGGGATCGAAAGTTCTAAAAAGCAAAATAATGATACCACTCAAAGATAACTAATGTTAACAGTGTACATATTCTTAACGTTCCCCATTGACAATAAATGGTCTTCTTAAATAGGATTTTGTTCTACTGAGTAATCCATCATACCATGTTAACAGACCCTGGTTGAGAGGCCTATAATATAATGTTATTTAAATACTGTTATAATGATCTGCATTTACATAATTTTGGACCTCTGGTTATTTCCTCAGGATAAAATTCTACTAAGTAAAAGAAAATGCTAGGTCAGAAGGACCGAACATCTTTAAAAGCCTTTCCTGATTCCAAATTGTAACCAGATTATTGGACCAATTGAGATACCTATCAGCAGTGCTATGGCCATTGAATCGTCTAACTCCAACTTTGGATTGTTTTGGTAGTTTATTTTTGAAGAGGCTATTTATTTGGCAAAATTTTATCACAGCTTTTCAAAACTTACATTTTTCTTACTGATAGATAATGAATTTGACTACACACACACACACACACACACACACACACACACACACACACATTGATTGGACACGTAAAGGTCTTTTTTTATAACTCACCTGTTCTTTTAACTTTTCTATTGTGTCATTTGTCTTTTTCTTATGATTTATATATTAAGAAATTAATTCATTGTCTGTCATAAATGTTACAAATATTTTTCCAATGTCTCTTATTTTTGTTTTTGGCAATATTTAACCTTTAAAATTTTTCTTCTTTTAAAATAATTTCCATACTAAGAGAAAAGCTGCAAGACTAGTTCAAAGAATTCCCAGCTACCCTTTACCCAGAGTCCTCAAATGTTAACATTTTATCACATTTGCTTAACTCTTTCCCTCTATCTCACCTACATTATTTTTACTTTGTACCACTTACTAATAAGATGTAAACATGATGATGTGGCATTTTTTGACATACAAAAGTTTTCAGTTTATATATAATGAGCTCTACTGCGGTGCCGTTTCATGATTTATATCTGTGTTGTCAAGCTTAGAAATGTGTTCTTGTAAGTACGGAGTGACAGAGTTCAGTGGGTTCTTTATGATGAGTTAACACTTCTAGTTCAACATGTAGTTATTTTTTAATGAAATACAAGAATGACTGGTTAAAGTCAAAGATCTCAACAAACACCTGCTCATATTTACCCTTTAATCACCAACCATCCACCCAAAGTGCCCTAGGGCTAGCGTTGGGGGTCAGGGAGGGCAAAACCTGACAGTGCTGGGAGTCCTTCCTTCCCTCCTCCCGAAGTCAGGACAGTCAAACCCCAGGTCTTTGTTCTGGTTACCCCTGCACAAAGTTAGGGTACTCTGCTTCCTTTCCCCCCGTTGACCTAGGAGCTGAGAAGCCTTATACTGATTTATACGCTCCTGGCGTGATTATTCTGAAAGGGCATCGGAGGCTTGTTTCACTTCCTTCCCAATTCCTGTTTCCCCAGTTGTGGCTAAAAATAAAATGTGGCTTTGGATTCTATAGAGCCGTCCATGCACAGGACAAATGTTGCCACAAATTGTTTTGGAGAAAGAAAACTACCAACTTGCCCAAAAACGAGCTCTATGTTGGTGAAGCCAATTATGAAAAGGATCTTTCATTTTATTTCTTGGGTATTCAACCACGTGAAGCAATGGGGGGCCCTTTTACCCCCCCCCCCTTCTCAGCATGGTGTCACTTCTAAAAGAAACAAAAATCTCACTGCAAGCAGACTGGGAAGTCTTCCCCAAGATGCCTTGCGGGCAGAAGGGAGGTTGCTACACACATCTCCCTGAAAATCTTTAAACTCCTCCTCAGACATCTCTCCCACAGATGACTCCTCAGGGTACCTGCCAAAACCGTTTCCTGTCCTCTTCTTCTCTCTCCAAAGACTAAAAATCCTTGTCTGTTGCTGCTGTGCACAAGCTCCCCTCCCACCTCCAGTCAGGCTCCTCCTCCCCTCTTCTCCTCCCTGCTCCCACCCCGAACTCCACCTGCTCATTTCCTTAAAGATTACAGCCCCTTCTCTCCACCTGTCCTATTTGCATCCCTCTTCAAGGCCCCACTCAACAAAATAAACAGATCTTCCTAAGGAACACACCTTAGAAAGCAAAGGAAGAGAAAACCATAAATGCTTATAACTTTACATTTTTTCCTCCTATCACATACAAATTGGTAGAAGAGAGTGAAAGTCCCTCCATGGTGTCCAGTCTTGGGAAGAATCAGGAGCACCTCAGTTTAAAATTTTCTCCAGTTTCTACCATAATAAGGGGGGAATCAAGAAAACCACAAAAAAGGGAATCTTGGTGCAGCTAACATATAACCTTTAAAACACACACACACACACACACACACACACACACACACACACACACACACACAAAAGCAAATACTTCTTTTCCCCCAGAAAACAGAAGGAACAGTGACCCTGTATATGAGATGAATGAGTAAAGGATGTGAACCTTACCATATAGTCAGTCTACCTGAAGAAAAATTGGCCCTCCTGTACTCTGATTGCCTCTGTCTCTCTCTCATCCCTCACCTCTTTAACTTCCTGAATTTTTCCTGGGAGAGAAACTTCCTACTGAAAAGTATGAAATGTTCTGAACAAACACCAAATTAATGAAATCGTACCAAATTTGGCCAGATTAGTGAAAAATCTTCTCTCAGAACTCCTGGGGCCTCTAAGACAATTGCTTGTAGAACAGCTTCACTTTCCAAATTTGAGCTGCAGCCAGGCGATCAGGAAGTTGAAATGTCAAAAGGACAAGGCTTTATAGAGTGGACTATGGGACCACAAGAGTGGGGAACAAAATTATTTCTTTACCAACAACCCCTATGTTCTTCCCAGAAGTCAAGCCTTACAATGTTCTTCTCCTAACCACCTAACCCTAGTTCCTGCCCCCACCCCACCTCAGTTGTCACCACCTTCACCACCATCACACCACCATCATCATTACCTCTGCTGTCATCAACCACCATTATCACACCATCACCCTTCTGATGAGCTCATCTCTACCTCCTTCAAGCCTGCTGTAACCCAGAATTGCCTAACACATCTCTTCTCAACTTCTGCTAATAGTCACAAATAACACCCTTCACCTACCCAGGTTCTGTTACGCCAGGATGTATCTTCCTCTCTATTCCCCTAGATGTCATGGACGTCCACAGCAGCTGCACATATGCAGGTGCAAGATCCTTTAAAAGAATTGAAAACCATTTTCCCAACTAAAATGTAGTCCCTAATGAGTACGTGGTGTCATTTTGTTTGCAATGAGCCAAGAGTTATTTTTCTCTGCCACCACCACCTGCTCCCACCCCCAGCTGAAAAGTCCCAGGCTCCTGTTTGATCCATCTTGGTTTTTCTTTCCATTCTTGGCCGTAATGACATCCTCACTCTAGAATTTGGCTGTGATGTAGAAGGGATACTAGAGTGGAAGTCTAACTCCCCGAGCCGGCAGAGTGCAGAGTCGTTGCTGTTTTGGTGCTGATGGTGCTGATGCTGAGCTGAGAGGCATTTTCTCCAAGCCTCACATTTCACACATCAGCAGGCAAAGGCCAGTGTGGTGAAGTGTCTTGCCCACAGCAGACAGTTGCGTGTTTGGACCATCAGCTCCCCTTGCAGCTGCCAATAAAAAAAATTTTTTTAAACCACTGGTTTCCCATCATTAGATTTCATTCTACTCATATTGTAGCGAATTGTGGCTCCCGTTTTTCTGCCAAGACCCTCTTGTTATCCCCCCCACCTCCCTTGAACCCTGTGCTTTCAAACATTTTACCCGCCAAACTGCATTCATTAATAGAATTCATTGCCTAGTTTTAGTAATCAAAAACATATATAACCTGACATTTTTGATGAGCACGATGAACTGACCAGTATCCCCACACTACACAGATACATAGAAAAATTGCTTTATATTTTTTCAAAAATCAGAAGGCATAGGATTTTTCATGAATGTGTCACATGCTGCTTCATAACATTGTATAATTTCCTTTGGGCTTTTTCAAAGTTTTAAAATTACTTATAGTTTTCCCCAATATTACTTTTATGGACCTCAAGTTAAACACCATTTGAATGAGAAAAACTCTGAATATTCTGTACTCTTAACTTTCTCAACTCTAAGTAGGAATACATGCCTATAATATTTAGCTAAATGGAGCTATACAGGAAGCCATTAAAATATCAATTACTGCTGGCACTACCTTTAATCAAAAAAAGTCTTTCAGTACTATTACAAAATCATTCTTCAAAGATTATGTCTATGTAAATGAATACAGAATAGCCTCATACTTCGTAATGCATAATGAAAGCATTAATGAGAATTTCAATCCTTTGATACTGTGCACCAAATTAGATCAAGAAATCATCAGCATAAATCAGAACATTAGTAAATTCTTTGAGTTTTTTTTCAACAGAAATTCTAATTAAATTTAACATTAGAGCATCTAATATATTGGATGCTAGGCATATACACACAACTAAAAAAGAGTTCTTCCCTTTGAGGAGCTCAGAGTCAAGAGATCACAGTGTCTGAACACATCAACACATATTTGTAAAGATCTAAAAAGACTAATAGAGGTTTAGAATTAGAAGGAACCTTAGAGACCATCTGTTCCGACACCCTGAAATTACAGGTGCAAGCATTAAGCCCATGAACTTAATGACTGCGCTTATTGGCCATGCAGCAATGCACTGCACAGATATTTTGGTTGTTCTCAATGATTCTTCACACCTCTCACTCCTTAAGCTTCCATTGACTCTGATTTCATTTGTAAAGGATTTAATGATGTAATAAATAAGAAAGGTATTTGAAATCATAAAGGGAGTAATAAAGAACATATTAGTAAAACAGTATTCTCTGCTGCAACAAGGTTAACCCCCAAATCTCAGTGACTTCATGCAAAAGAATTTTCTGACTCTTGTTAACTCCCATGTCACATGTTCTTGGTTGGTGGGTAACTTTCCCTGTGATCACTTGGGGACTCAGTCTCCTTCCTTCTTATATTCTCATTCCCCTGTAGTTACATCAGAATTTTGTCCATTCAACAGCAGAAGGGAGAAAAGAAAATGAAAGGATATATGGAGTTGCTTTATGGGCCAGGCCTGGAAGTTGTGCCCAATGCTTTCCTTCATGCCATTGGTCAGAACTCAGTCACATGGCCATGTCTCACTGCAAGGGAGGCTGGTAAATGCAGTCCAGCTGTGTCCCCAGGAAGTAGGGAGGACACAGATTTTGAAGATGAGTCTGTGTCACAAATGGCTATACAAATGCAGGATAATATGGAAGTGAGTGAAGTCAGGAAGGACGGTCTTTATGTTGAAGTCATTTTTGTTTTAACAATGTCTCTTACAGCCCTCTGAACCTTCTTTGGGTAGTATCAGCATCTCTAGACAGGATTAGGATTATCTATTTATTGGGCTGTCAGAAAAGTCATGACATATTTTTTCTATGTTTTTCATTGCAAAAATGCATCATGACTTTCCCGACAAACCCAATATTTTGCCCTCCTTTTCATGTTGCTTCTGGAAAATAGCATAGACTTCAGAGTCATGTGTCCTTAGGTTCACATCCGCAGTTTGCCTCTTATTAATCCTGTGAATTTAAGCAAGTTGCTTAAGATCTTGGAGTCTCAATTGCCTGATTGTAAAAGGGGGACAGAAAGCATCCTAGAGTTGTGGTGAGACTCTAATTAAATCGGTCAGTAGACATTTATTGAGAGCCTCCTGTGTGGCAAGTCCTGTGGTACAGTCTAGGGATTTTATATAATAGAATTTAGTAGAGATTTTTTATAAAAGGCACAGAGTCTGGATCGATAGATAATACATGCTTTGCAAATTTGATATGATTTCTTTTCGTTTCTTTCTCCCCCCCCCCCCCCCGTGCATCTAAGCAATGAAAACAGGCCTATCTCTAGAAAGTCCAGATAGAATAATTTAGTGAATAATGACGCATCTGAGAGATGGGGAGGTCAAATGAAAAATGTTTCAGTTGTCCTGTTGTTTGGGATTGAACTGACAGGGTGAGAACTCTATGGGACTTGTCGAATGCACAAGGGCTTCAGTCATGATTTGAGCTACAAACAAATACCCCTTCAGTTCCAACAAGAGTAAACAGAGAAACATCAAAGCTGAGAGCCCTCTTCAAGCCTGGTAGCCTTTACATTGCAAAACATCCTTTTCAAATCAGAGAAGGAGGATCTTCAGTGGTGGTGAGCGGATCCCTGGAGGCCAGAGAGCAGTAAGACTGCAGTGGCCCCTCCGGCTTGCTGACAGGTCAGGAAGAGCGTGAAGGCTCCCCAGGAGAAGGAAGATTACAGTATCTGCATCCCCGCCACTGCTGAGGCCTAGGTCTTCCGGCTGAGGCTCTCTCCAGAGACACCACCTGGGGGAACCCTCCTTGCCTCCTTGTCTCTGGGCTCTTGTCTTATTGCTTCCTATGATTTCCAAATAGGACAGAGGAGTTTTATATTTGTTTTGGTTGAAAGCCTGCCTATTTTTTTACTCTCTTGTTTCATCCTTCCCATGAAGCTCTGTTTTATTTCCATGTATTTGCTTTTATCTTTGTCTTTTAAATGTAGAATAGGATGGTGGGGGTGGGGGTGCCAGGCAAATAATGAGGACAATATGTCTCCGAACCAGGAAAGTCTATACCATCTAGACGCCAGCTAGCTCTGCGCCAACCATTTTGAATGCCCCAAACCATATCTGCATTGCCGACCCCTTAAAATGCAACAGAGGGGCCAAGGGCACAGACCTGTGGTCAGAGTCATCCAGGGCCCAGTGTGCCTCTGCCTTTTCAGCTGGGACCTTGGCAAAGTTGCTTTCCCTTTCTTAATACTCAGTTTCTTCCTCTGTGACGTGGAAATGATCATTATTTATCTCAAGATTAGCGTAAGGGCGAAAAGAAATCAAGTAATGTGTTTCACACCATGGCTGCAATGTTGGAAGTTGTAGAAATGATAGATGCTGTGATCACCACGACCACCACCTGAATATCTCCAGGCCAAATGCACCACCCCAGTCAGGAAAGCTTAAGGGAAAAAAGACTGCTGTCCGGTTACCTTGCTTCAGACACATCAGAGGACGGATTTGATGCATCCCATAACCAAATGCCATCCCGCTTCCCCGAACCACCCATTCTACAGTCCAAGAAGTAAACAGTCATAGGTGTGACTCAGAAATGGACCTTCCTGTCACACTTTCCAGGCCTGATCCTTGAGAACTGTTCATTCATTTTAAATATCTCTCTCGGATGTTTGTGGAAGAAAACACCACTGAAATTCTATTATTAAAGCTTCTAGAATCCTTTTGCTGCTGTCATTCCTCCACAATACATCTGATTATATTGTTCCCACCTTTCTAGACAAGGATTTCCTCAAGATCCTTTTGTGTGTGATTCTTACCCATTCTTGCTGTTAGAAAACCTCGGGATATATTGGCCAGGCCTGCGATTAGCCTAATCTGTGCTTTCGGGCAGGGGCAGTTGTAGCCATGGTAGATTTCCTCGCCTTTCAAACCCCATAGTCCCTAGCATGTTTAATTAATAGAGACATGCTTAAGATTCCAAATTTCCAAGATTAAGAATATGCTGTGCTTTCTGACCCTGTCAAGCCCCAACACATCACAAGAATTTTCCATGTGCCACAAATTCCTTGAAGAAAGGCCTTTGATCACCACATGCACTGACCAAGAAATAAATTGGCCAGAGTGTGTGTTTGCCTTTTAAGTTCTCAAGCATCAGTGTTCTCAGACACTATTGTTCCATGGTCGAAATGAAACAAATCGTTTGGACATAATATCCTTCCTACATTTTTAATAAATATGCCCTTTGACTCCGTTCTTTTTGAGAGCAGATTTCGCTTCCGGAAGCCATGTTTCCTGAGGAAATAGATGAATTTCTCTCAAAGCAATATTTGTGCTGAGATGATTCCACAGGATTTCCCATTTGCCATCAGGCCAACTTGGCCCATCTTGAGAAAGATTTCAGACACAGCACTGCCCTTTAACTAGCTTCTTGACTGTGGTCAAATTCTCACCTGTAGAACGTAGTATAGTGGTTATGAGAACAGTTTCTCATTCACTATCTGTAACTCTGGGCAGCATTTTTAACTCTCTCAGCTGATGTTTCTTCGCCTGTGAAATTGGCTAACAACAGCATCTCCTTCACAGCCACTGTTGTAATGAGTCAATAAAACACAGTATGCACATGCCTGGCACATAGTAGGCCCTCTGTAAGGATTAGCTCTGAATATCATAATCTCAAGATGAAATTACCCTTTGTCAGTTCTCAATTATTTGGTGACCTTTTAACCTTTCAGATGGGCAGCTAGAAAACAAATCAATTATTTCTTAGCTTCCTTGTTCTGTTGCTTGTTTGTGTCTTTTTTCCAAGTGTTTTGGCCACTTGGAGTCAGAGCCCATACCACCATAAACACTTTTCGAAAAATCATCAGCAGCAGCCAGTGTGGGAAACAGAATCACTCCATGCACAGCTGTCTCTTGTTTGATAAATTTACTGGAAGAAGAAAGGTTTAATTAGAAAACTAGCTCTTACTGTTTGAGGTATATAGTGAAAATGTCAGAATTTGAAACACTGTTGAGATTGAGCAATAAATCCTTGTTATATACAAATATATATATATATATATATATATATACACATATACATATATATATATATATGTTTTCAATTAAAAGATCATGGGATGAAGACTCAGATGACCCATCTGAGCTCCTCCCCTATCTGGGTTACTTTAGGTAAGAAAGTGACCTCTCTGAACTTCAGTTTCTTTATTTTAAACCTCTTACTCTGTATTTTAATCCACTGAAGTTAGTTCTTTTGCCTGTGATGGTCATCTAAATCATTTGCTGTTGACTTCCCATAAACAGAGGGATGACATGGTCAGCTAAACCTACTTGAGTTTGGATCCTGACTTTATCATTGAGTCACTGTGTGACCTTGGGCAAATTGTTTAACCTCTCTGTGCCCCAGTTACCTCGTCTAAAAAGTGAAGATTAATATTTCTACCTCATAGAGTTATTGTGAAGATTAAATGTAAAGTGTTCAGAATGGGTGCCTAGCATATTTGAAGCATACATTCAGTATTAGCTATTTTATTATACTTTTGTCTGTCTCTAGAGGGGAAACCCTTAAGAAGATGAAATTAGGGCCGGCTGAGTGGCACGATGGTTAAGAACTGGCTTGGGATGCCAGAGAGCCCCGGTTCGGATCCCACATATGAGGGCCGGCGACGGTGTAGGCTGCAGCCCCTTTGGCAGTGGGTTGCCATGGGCTACCGTATGTAGCCAGCAGCCAGCGTGAGCGGCCAGCAACCGCAGTGAGCGGCCGTCCAGAAGCCAGCGACTGATCTGCCTCTCCCAGGAAGAGCGCAATGATGGTGCCAACTTGGGCCAGTGAAGCAATGTCCTCCACAACTAGACTGAAGAACAAAACGACAGCAACTTATCTGTTCCCAATTCCCCAGCACTGTTCCCATCCCCCCAATTCCCCAATAAAAAAAATTTTTAAAAAAAGAAGATGAAATTATAATATGAAATCTTAATGTTTGGAATTTTTCCATTTTATGAACCAGATTTACTAACTAACCATTTAGGAAATAAAGACATTAAATGCCCATCCCTTCACTTCCCTAACCTGCAGTCCATAAAACACTACTTTCCCCTCTGATTCCTGAACAGGAAAATCTTATCTCTATATAGTAAATATTAAATCCCACCAAAGTTTAAATTGGGTAACCACACATTTAACAAATTCTGTCTCTTTTATATGGAGGACAGTGTCTCAAACTGTCAGTGTGCAAAGAGAATCATGTGAGGCTCTTATTAAACTGCAGATTCCGATTTATCAGTTCTGGGGCCAGAATCTCAAATTTCTAACAAGCTCCCAGGTGATAGAGATGCTGCAGGTCCTTGGACTACAATTAGAGTGACCAGGCCTGAGAGGTTCACAAGCCATTTGAGGATAGAGGTGCCTGTGGGCACACCTGGCCCTCGTTGGGGGCAAGCAGGTTGGAGAAGGGCAGGCTTGCAGGCTTGCCAGACCCCCTCTCCAGCCCCAGCTTCCACCACTCTATTTCAAGTCATTGAAAAGTTTAAGAAAAAAACAAGAAGGTGTGAAAAGGACAGTAGAAATCGCACCTACTTCTCTTGATTTTCCTGAACTGTAAAAACGTCATAGAACAAATGGCACCAAGCAATGTGACTCAATATGCAGTGCTAAATTGTCTTCCACAAGGTGAGCAAATAGGAAACAATTTAATGCTCCCCTCTGTTTCTGCTATTGGGACAGGACCTGTGATGTGCAGATGCTAAGCCAGTAGTGGGGGGAGCATCACCTACCCTGCAGGAGCTGTGTCATACCACTAGGGCCCACTTAAAACATGTGTTTTTGATGTATTCAGTGGTCTCCTGAGGACCTGAAAACATTCCCAGAATTCCTGCTTTCAAGAACTCCTCACCTATCTAGAAAAACACCTGCTGCATCACCAACAGTAATGAAGATGTACATAATGTAGCAGTACCTCTGTTCCTGAACAACAGGAAAAAAACAAGATTTTCCAGGTTGAAATTTCTTCCCTAAATGAATTCTGTGGTGATCTTAGTCCTAGTTACTTATTTGCAAACACACACACATACACACTCACTATATATATGGAAGGAAAATGGTAGTAAGATTCTACGAAAACCCAGAGGAGGGGGAATCCGTAGGCCTATAGTTACCCTACTTTATTGACACCAGCATATATTTTTGTCCATTTTGTTAAACTCTTCGTGTAATCTATGGAAAGAATATGTGTGCTTTACTGCCAAGTAATGAGACTCCTTTTATAGTGTGATGTATACAGTTGATCTAATCACCTAAGAGTCACATTGTATCTTTTTATTTGAGTAATCGTAAATCTCAAAGTTTATTCTTTATGCCCCAGTTCTAGTTTCCAAAGTTAGAAAAGATTCACGTGCATTTCCTACTTTTGGAAGGGGTATTTCGAGTTTGGGAACATAAAATGGGTCTGATCTTACAGACTAACATTTTTTTTATTTTTTTTCCAAAATGTGGGTTCAGACTGGCAACAAGAATAAACATTATGACCTGAACTTCCATACAGGAGAAATCTAATCCTGGCAGTAAACATCTGTTCCCTTTTATGTGCATTTGTGGCTCTTTAATATGAAGTTTTCTGCAACAGCTGTAGCTTTTCTAATATCCTAAATGGAATCTCTGTGGCCTTTAGAGTAATTACCTCAAAGTTTGAGTCATCTGACCTGAGGATTCTCTGATTAAATCGGTATGAATTATGGAAAACCAAATGACCGTTCCTAGGGGAGGATTCCATTGTGTCTTCTAGAAAGTACTTTCCCAGTCTTTGGGACTTCGTCAGTGTTCCAACAGTCGACTTGTTTGCATGTGCTTAAATAATTATAAGATGTTGCTCGTGAACCTGGTCACTGCCATGTTTTCACGCTGTGAAATTCTAAGTGGAGTTTCCACCATGCTCTTCGAACACACATTGTTTTGTTGTTTTGTTAACTTTGTTTCAGGCTAAACTTTAAAATAGATTAACGTGTATTCCATCTAAAGGTTCTAAACGCGCACTTATAAAAAATTTTAATGGTTCTAACTTATTATCAAGAGATTATCATTGTAGTTTCTAGTTTCAGAGTAATTATTTGAGGTTTCTATAGCTATGACGATTGTTTTTCATTTGGATGGTGATTGCTTAATGGAACAGACAGGAAAACTGGAGAAGTGGGAGCAGCCAGATAAGGAAAAGATTTGTTTCTCTCTTAGCAGCTCCCAGATCTCACTCACTTAATGGACTGAGAATCCCTGCCAATGAAACAAGAGAAACCCTCTGTGATAGCAAACTTAAATTCATCTGCACACAGGGGCAGAGAAGGCCAGTCTTAGCAAGAGGGAAAATTAATAGGCAGGTGCCCAGTAAAAGAAAGACAAAACCATATAGCAATGGAAAGCAGTCTACTTGAACAAAGAGGCTAATTTTGCAAGACTACGCCTACAAGAAAATATTTCTGAGGATGTATTTCATATAACTAGACGAAGGCTGAGCAAGGGCCTCAGCAGATCCTAACTTATAAAGTCTCAGGAGCGAAGCAGCAGTCGTTCTCCAGATGAGTATACCCTGACTGGGACTACCGGAGCACAGGCCCTACCCTCACTGTTCCATTCATTCTGTATGGGCATAAACACAGCGTTAATGACTTCTAATTTCTTTTTAAATTTTCACATAAAATATAAATACGAGGTTATTATTTTCTTCTCAAACCCCAGCATCCAGTTTCTTTGGAGACCTCTGCTCCCGATCTTGAAATAGCCACAGACACATAGCACTTGGAAAGAGGAGGGAGTAAAGAAGAGAAGTTTGGGGGAAACAGTGTGGGGACCAAGAGATCATGAGAAAGGGCACTTAGCTGAGCAGCGGGAGGACAGAACAAGCACAAAGAGGAGACGGATTCTCTCAGCACTTCTATTTCCCACTGGGCTGTGAAGGAGAGAGGGAGATGCAGAGAGCTGCTGAGTTTAATTCAATTCCACTCAAGGCAGCGAGCATTCATTTATGGACCAGGCCCCATGCTACATGCCGGGGCACAAAGGTAAACAAGCCATGGTCCCCGCTATTAAGGTGCTCACAAATCTGAAGGGTGAATTAATAATTACAGTACGTGGTAGCACATTCTAAATAGAAATCAGTTAACTTCCCTCCACGCTTATTTTCTCATTGGTTAAAATGATAGACACAATGCCTATTTCTTGGTATTATTATGCAAGTGCTTATAACTGGGGAATTGAGAGCCCAATAAAGGGGGAAAAGGGTGGATACCATTGACACAATACAAGGAGGACATGGTACAATCTTGCCTTACAGAAGAGACAGAGACAAATATTATAAATATTCAGCAGAGAGTTGTAAAGAGAGAGAACAAATTGCCCAAAGTCACAGCTAATAAACTGCAAAGCCAGAATCTGAACCATGACTAGGAGAGCCCATATTCTAACCCACTGTCCTATCCTGCCTCTCAAAAGCAAACCAGTTTCCATTTTCACCAGCAGTTTTGGGGAGATATTGTTCTTAGTAATAGAAAATTGCATTGAATTGATTTTAGTAGTAATGAGTCCTCCTTGTTACCACTGGCTTTTAGATAAGAAAATGGGCGTAGACTCTGTGCCTAGTATGTCATTTTCTCTTGGCAAAGTTACCAGATTATCAGGGGACGATAAATATTAATTAGGACATTGTACTAGGCACCATGTTACAAAAATAAATAAATAAAATAAGGAAATTATACATGTATGTAAATGATTATATCATGAGGTAAAAAGTAGCTTGTGGAGGGAGGGAGATACATGGGAAGTTTATGGAAGTTTGGAGGGCGGGTGGATGCTTCAGGAAAGCTTAAATAATTAACTAGGCCTTGCAGGTTGCGTGGGGATCAAACCTGTGTCTTCATTATTATGTTATCTGACCCATCAAGCTGAGCAAGCCAGGTATGATGGTGGTCAGGTCAGCCTTAAAAAAAAATGCCCACTTGAACAAAATGCCTCTCCCCCTGCCTTGCCCAGCAGCCAGGAATCCAGTTTCAGACATTGATTCCTTGGGCCAGGGCCCTATACGTTCCAGACATCTTCTTTAAAACACAAGTTCTGCTGGGAGGGGGCACTCCTCCCACGTTCTCAGCCTTAAGCCGGTGGGGTGAAGTCACTTGATCAAAACTCCTTTCTTTTGGAGATGTTCTTTGGAAATCATGTTGAAAGGAGACTTGAGTTTGGAGGATGGGTCAAAGGAAAGAGGCAATTTGGGTGCATAAATGAAGAGCTAAGGCTGAGCGAGTGCTTACAATATGGCAGGCGCCTCTGTTCCAAGACCTTTGTAGGCACTAACCTGTTCAATCATCACAACGGTAGTATGTTCTTATCTTACAGATGAGGAAACTGAAGTACAGAGAAGTGAAGTAACTTGCCCAAGGTCACAAAGAGATTTGTGAGTAGGTGGTCTGCCCACAGTGGGGACGAGCAGCCAGAGCACAACAGGAGAGTCGCTAGTACTTGGGAGGAGGGAGAGAGGGAATAGGAAGGGAGTCAAAAGGAAGGGGAGGTCATCGACAACAACCTCATGTTCTGTTTAGGACCAGGTGGTGCTGGTGGTGGTGGTGGTACTGGTGGTGGTGGTGGTGCGGGGAAGGTAGCTATAGCCACTAAACATAGATTTTTGTCTTAATAAAAGTAACATTGTTTTATTAATAGTATTTCCCCTTTGGATAGAAAGAGATATATATGGTCACATACATGATACAAATTAGATCGTTACGGCTCTATCTACACCTGAATAGCACTTACTAAATACTTTCACTTTTATTATTTCACTTGATCCTTATTAAAATCCTACGAGCAATATTCTATTGCACTTTTTACAAACGAAAAAACGGGGGCTTACACAGAGCAGTTGATTTTCCCAAGATCAAACCCTTCAACCACTACAGGGAAGAGCTGGGGCTCAGATCTCCCAACTTCCTCCTCTCTTCCCTTCACTAAAACAGCCTTCCCCAGGGCCATCCAGTATCCAGTCCATTACGTTTTTCATGTCCAATTACCTTCATAGAGAAATGTAACCCTGATAGGCTCCTTCAAAGGGGAAATCGACCTTCATGTCACAGGGGAAGAGGGACTAGATCCTGGTAACTGCTCTTGGTCCATCCGGAGGTGGCTATCTAAGGGCTGGGAAAGGGGTGGGTGCTACAGGTATAGGGCAGAGCTTCTGCAAAGACACTGTGGTGGGAATGAGCCTTCCAGGCGAGAAGAAGCCCGTGCTGCCAGAGAGCAGAGCGCAAGGGCAAGCCATGGAGAGGGGCTCAGCTGGACAGGAAGGGTAAGTCCCTGGGCCTTAGGACTTTATGCCAATATTAATGGAAAGTCATCAGAAGATTATAAGCCGCGGAGAAATATGCTCCGAGGTATATTTTTAAAAACTCACTCTGCCTGCTCTGCGGACAATGGATTATAGGTGGCTGAGAGTGGAAGCAGGAGACCAGTTGGAATACAAATGAAAAACTCAAGACAATAACTGGAAAATTTGAATAAGACAATAAATATAGTTAATAAAGAACTTCCAAAGTACTAATCAAGTGATGGCTATTAATAGGCCAATGGCTGGGGCTGGCTGAGTGGCTCAGTTGGTTAAGAGCTCAAACTCTGAGCAACAGGGTCATGGGTTGGATTCCCACATGGGCCAGTGATGTTGCGCCTGAGCTGAGCTGCCGCTGAGCTGACAACAGGTGGCAGGATGGCTCAGCTGGTGAGAGCATGTGCTCCTAACAATAAGGTTGCCGGTTCGACACCCGCATGGGATGCCCACCCGCAACTAAGATTGAACACAGCACCTTGAGCTGAGCTGCCCTGAGCTGCCGATGGGCGGCCGGATGGTGACTGGACTTGAAGCTGAGATAGCTGCACCCTCCACAACTAAGATTGAAGGACAACTTCTTGACTGTTCCCCTCCCCCAATTCCCCAATAAAATCTTAAAAAAAAAAAATAGGCCAATGGCTACTCATTAAATTAAGTCAAATCATGATAACATATCTGTTAACAGTACAAAAGATATGAAAGATCAGATGAAGAGCTTCTCTGAATTTTAGGTTTCTTGTCAATGAAGCAGAATACCACTATGTACTTCCTGGGATGGTCACGAAAATGCATAAATGTGTCTAGCTCAGTAGCTGCCCCATAGTAAATGCTCATCCAAATATCAGTCTCCTGTTCCACATGACTCCACAAATAAAAATCAGTTGGTATGTACACAGTCTGAGCATTCAACAAAGCTAAAACTTATGGGTTAAAGTAAAAAATTAAAATGGAAATTAGGGACGTCATACTTAATAGCCTGATGCTATATAGTGATAATTCTACATACCCCCTGAGTTTGCAAAGCATTTTAGATACACACCCTCCTAATACAGAATATGGTTTGGGGTCTCAGTACCTAGAATTGGTGGCCTTTTAATGGAAACTGAACACTCTTATAATGAGTGCCAGCAAGCCCTTGCCTACACAGCTGACCCTCCCTAACCCCTTTGTCATAATCCTACTTCCTCTGCCTTGGCGCTTTTCTAAGGTATCAGTTGGCTCCTGTGTCCTGAAATACTTGAATATTTTGATACAATTTCCCTTTTTTGATGGACAGATTTATTTTCTATCATCTTTAATGAAATTTCCAGAGATAGGCTGTAGGTAGTTATGTTAATGAGATTTTCGTTTGTTTCTCTTTTGCAAAAGAACCCTTTGGATCACTGCTATGTCATTCAAAGCCCCTAGAATTATGGTCATCTAATGTAAACTCAATCATTCCAATCTAAACTCCCTGGAGACACACAGGCTTAATGTTTATCTAGTTATTTTAGTGGTAGTTCACATGTCCCTATCTAGTTATTTTCTTTGGTTCTACTTATTTATTAATTTGCATCATAACTGACTAATGAAATTGATTAATTGTCTTGACGTCTAGAATATGAAGTATTAAAAGCCAGATGTTATCTGGGATCCATTAAAGAGCAAAGGACTTATACTTCATGTCACTAACAAGATAGGTCATTTCTAGAATCCCCTTTTTTAAAAATGTATTTCTACTGCAGTGCACATTGTAGCCCAGATAATGCTCAGAACAACGGGCTTTTTGAGAGAGCATTTATTTACATCCATACCTACAATCTACAAGATGATACCCAATTAACTTCTGTCTTTTAGTGCTTTACACAGTAGATTCCAAAACAACTGTTGAATTTTTAAATATAATACATGTTTACTCCAAGACTGTGTAAAATATTAGAGTCTAAGAAGTAGCCAGCACCCTATCCAAAACCTGCCAATAAGTTGTTTTCTTTTTTTTTTAAATTATTTCTTATTGGGGAACAGTGTGTTTTTCCAGGACTCATCAGCTCCAAGTTCAAGTCGTTGTTTCAATCTAGTTGTGAAGGGCGCATCTCAGTTGCCCATGTGGGGTTGGAACCGGCAACCTTGGTGTTATGAGCACTGCACTTTAACCAACTGAGCTAACTGGCCGCCCCAAATAAGTTGTCTTCTTACCTTAGATCTTCTTAACCCTGTGCATCTCAAACTCTATTGGGTACCAGAATCATCCGGAGAACTTTGTAAATACACAAACGCCCAGGCCTCATCCTCCTTCAACAAGCCTAGTCTTCTGTGTTTTTTAATACTGCAGGTGATTCTGAGACTGTGGTGACAGGTAGGGAATCACTGACTTAACCTTTTGAGATTTTAATTCCTCTAAAAAATATATCCCATTGGTATGCATTTTAGGGGGGGCCAAAGAATATAAGCATTAGACATAGATATAACAGGAAATTCCTCAAAGCCATTATCACCAAGCAAATGTGTGTGGAGGTAACTTATAGTTCATCACAATGACAGCATCCCCCAGTAGGCAGAATTTAAGGAGCCTGGTATAGTAGGTGTCTTATCCCTCCTTGGGAATGCAACAGGATATTGTATGTGCCCCCTCCCCATTTGGGGGAGAATCAAGAGCCTGCCTTAAGTAAATCCCTCTTGAGTTTTCTCATGACCCAACCAGGACTGCTCAGTCCCCAGGTTTCCCAGTAGTGTCCCCAACCAATCAAACTGCCAATGAAGCAACTGAATATCATTATCATGAATGTAATTACAGACAGAAATTATGAGCTCGTAAATGCCTCCCATGAATGAAGCCTTTTTCCCAAACCATCTCAGCTTTTTTTCTTAGGAAAATGGAAAGCAATCCTATCCCCTTCCTCACCCCAAACATAACCTCCCTTACTTAGAAAAAAAACCCAGCTCTTGCTGGCCCAGAGGAAACGCTGAGTAAGCTTTAATAGGCTGTGCTCTAAGGAGGAATGTCCCCTTGGGTGGGTCCCTTTCAGCATTTCTCATCCAAGCTTCTTCACTAGCTCCCTTCACTAAGGAGCAGTGACTACCCTGTTTGGCTGTATTTCTTAATTTCTGTTCAGGCAGGGGAATTAATATCAAATAAATTTTTAAGAATTTCTGCAGAAAAGTATAATGTTAGAGGCTTTACAAAATAGTGTGATAACTTTAACATTGCTTAAAATGGAGCTTTATAGGATGCAATTTGCCAAGGACTTAGAGTCCCTGAAAATAAAGTAGACATCACAGAAACATGCATGGGTGAGAAAGCTTTTCATGTCTGTAGAAGTAAAATGAACCTCTTTAGGCCCAGAATTAACTCTTGCATTTAGTAACTTTATATTTAACTCATGAAAACCTCAACCCCTCATGGATAATAGGTACTTGAATGAATTCTACATAGATATGTTTAGTCTGAAATGCAATACAATCTCCCAAGATCTTAATCTGTTGTTTTCTTTTAATGGATAGTGAGAATAAGTGCCTGTAATTGCACCTGTAGCTGGCATGGTTGAGTCCAGCCAGACCTTTTTTGATTCACCATGCATTGAAAAATGCCAAATAAACTCTTAGGAGAAAGAACCCATGTTTATTTAACTGACCTCATACAATGCCTAGCACAGCTCTGCATAGAGTGAATTTTCAGGGCTCTTCTCTGAATAAGATCAAATGTTACATCCAAAAGCTATCACATTATACAGTTTTGTCAAAGGGATTATTGCTTACTGGCCAAGTTAGAATATTTCAAGCCACTGCATTTCCATTTACTGTGACAAAGAAATCATGTGTTACAATGTTATTGTTGTATTTGTTCAGTCTTCTCGTGGAGTAGAAATAGCTGTATTTGTGCCAAAATTTTCACAGAGTAACCTGAAGACCCAGAAGGGTAAATGTAACTTCCAAAAGTGACTGAGAGTAGATTACGCTTTTAGAGAAACCACACTAACCAACATCAACTGAAGACATCTTATCGCTTTAGAGAGGGTGCTTATGGAAACCGAAACCATTTTTAACCCTGTGTTAAGCAATTTAAAATTTATTTTAAACATTTGAAAGACAGCTTAAAATTCCCAGTACTAGGCACGGACCAGGATGGACTTGCCAACCTACTATGGATATCTGCGATCTTTTGCTAAATTCAGCTTTAAAATTCACTTATAAATTATAGTCTGTCAATCAGTGTATATGATCACTTTAAAAGTAGAACTCTATATTACGTTTTTTCTCATTTTGACAGACAGTAGTCTAAGAATGTCTGGAAATGCGGATGACCAGATGGATTGTGTTTTATAATGTGGATGCATATACAAATACAAAATTACAAAATGTTATCAGCTTGCTCATTTTTGCTCTCTACTTTATACCCATGTACTGTAAAGATATTCAAGGAGGTAACATTTGCCACCAGGGAAGGTTAGCATAAGGAAGTTTTCATTATATATTTCCTTTTTTTCCCATTTCCTGGAGGGCAGACCTTCAAGTCCCTATAAATTGAACAGAAAAACAACATAATATACATAAAAAATTAACTGCCTGTACCTCAACCGAAGAGTTTTGGCACTTACCAGTCTATCCTTAGGGCCCTTAATTCACCCACAACTAAAGCATTATCTGCTTTCCTTCATCGGATCACATTGCCAATTTGAGACTACATTGAAACCATTTACAAAATTTCTGTTTGAAGATCCAGCCTCCTTCTTTAAGGCCCTCAGGGGTAGAAGGTGGTAAAGAGAACAGCGTTGTCACTCTCAGTGTAGCCACGTGAACATGTCCCACTTATGTAACAGGGTGCCTCTCAGGTCAGCCTGTGATAAAACCCAAGTCAAATAAGGCTGAATCCTAGATGTTTTATGTCCTAAGGATCTGAAAAGTGTTCACGGCCAGCCCTAACCCTCAAGACCTCAAGTGGTCATCTAACAGTCACATAAATTGGTGTACCCTTGCTCTTGGGCCATTGCTGTGGAAGCAGGACTGGAGAAAGTAGAGCCTTCCCACGGAAAAACTAATGTCTTTCTAGGCACTAAAAATAAGGGGGAATGTGTTGATTTACTCCGACAGGCAATCTGACTGTGGTGGCTGTGTGCCCAAGGCTGACAAATTTTGCACCTTATCACTGCATTCAAGTGGAGATGCATGTGAATACTGACTGTCAGCCCTCAAAAATTGAGCAACAACTTGCCTTCCAAAGCCGCATCTCAGCAAGACCTTGACAATGCCAACAGCTCATCAGCTCGTGTTTTTCAACCCTCCAGAAAATGGCCTTCCAGCCTGGGACAAACCGAAGCACTGTCCAGACCGAGAACACGACTGGAAGCTAGTAGGAATGTCTGAAGCCTGCCTGCACAGGAAGAGCCATTCGGAGAGGCGCAGCACATTGAAAAATGAACAGTCATCACCACATCTCATCCAGGCCACGTGGACTAGCTCAATATTCCACCTGGACCATGACGATGTGAACGATCAGAGTGTCCCAAGTGCCCAGACCTTTCAAACAGAAGAGAAGAAATGTAAAGGTAACCCGGTTTTTATTAAACCATATCATGGGTTTCAACCGGCCAAGAAAAATTCTCTGTTGCAACTGTGTGCCCAGTCTTCATTTATTCCGGTGTATATAGTGTCCATGTGTTTACCCCAACTGTTCTATTAGGAAGTTTCTTTATTCCCAAATTTTCTTTTAAACATAAATAAGTGGGTTCCTGAGGGAAGCAGGTAATTTCAGTTTCATGTTGTGTTAGGGCACATGGGGAGGAGACGTGGGGTTTTTTGCAATTAGCAGAAGGGTTGTTAGTTTTGGTTTTAATTCTATTTTTTAATCTCAGTAGAAACAGACATTGCTATCATTATATAACTACTTGCTTTGAAGGGTGTG
>NW_017731595.1:890304-903056 GCF_001890085.2 Hipposideros armiger
GGGAGGGGCAGGGAGGGGGCTGTTTTTTCTCTTTAAGGATTTTGACTCATGATAAAATTTTAAATTGTCTATTTGAAAATTTTGCAATCATATACCAAGATGTAGTAATGAAAGTTTGTAAAGACTTCTATATATGAGCCATGAAGGACTTTTGCAAACTGCTCTAACTTGAACATAAGCATATAATTATATGTATCCCTCTCAAAAAAACTGCTAGTTCTTTAACTTTTCTGAAAACACTTCAAAAGCTCTTTGGAACTACCAGTTGACCTGGGAAGTTAAATATGCAGATTATTTTAGACGAAAATAGGATTATCTAAATATAATAATAAAATAGTGGTATAAGCTCTGGAGAGCAGTCAAAACTATACATGTTCTCTTTGGGAAGATATGTATTTGTCTCTCATCTGTATTATTTAGGAGATTTGAGAAATTGAAAGGGATATTTAGAAAGAGCAAAATAAGTTTTTGCAAAAGAGTCAGGATACAGGACAGTTGTGTCTGTGTGTGTATGTTCACACTTGTTTGAAATACAATTGAGATTTAGTCAGAATTTGTAACCAGATTGTATCTTCAAATTTTATGAGCTGGCATCAAAATCATGTCAGTCCTTGGTTTACAGTGAAATGTCAACAGGAAATGTAGTGTCCTTATAATCTGAGGACCTCACAAACTAATTTGATTTATTCACAGTTGGTATCCATATTCATTCATTCATTCATTTAATCATTGGGACCCTCTACACATGTCAATCATTTAGGAGAAATGTTGTCCTTGGGTATCTAGAGTTCCCTGCACTCTACACTTGTCAGTTTGTTGGTACACCTTAAAAACAAAAGGAGTCTCTAGATGGATCCAAGACCCTAAGTAATACAATGGTGAAGACCACACATTTTTTGAGTCTGACATATTTTGGCTAGAATCCTAACCCTCCCAAATTTCTGTCCTTGATCAAACTTATGTGATTGTTGAGAAGATTAAATAAGATAATGTGCTCTCATACAGTGCTCTCGAAATAGCAACTATCATTACTACTGTGATCATTATTATTAGCTGTGCATCATTAAATTGCATCAATTCCTTGGGCTGTGCTGTGTGACAGCCTGGTAAGGAAGAGAGAGGGGAGCAGGAAAGAAGAGTGTGGGATGGGACGTGATGTTTTAGGAAAGTTAGAGTTGATCATCTATTTTGCATTCATTCAGCTCTCTTCTGCTGAAAGTCAGAGAATTATTTAATAAGAAAATATAATTAAATTATTTAAATCCTTTCTCAAGATTTTAGTATTAGAAGGAAAACAACTAAAGTAAACTCTCCTGTAGTTTTTAGAGTACCCAGGGCTCACCTTGGTGTGAACATGAGCCAATGCCATGGTTCAGCATGAAAATGCCATCAGGAAGTCTACATTGTCACGGCCCAAGAACCTTATGAACTAAATTTCACTCATTTGCAGTGGACGCCTGTATTTAGTGAGTCCAGGAAAATAATGCAATTAGTCATTCTTTTCTTTTTGGAGTTGGTTCTTCTCCATCTGCTCAACTCGCCACCTACCTCTGTAGTCAATGTGCACAGAGTTCTATTTTGATGTCCATCTATGTCGGGCATTTATTTCCAGGATATCTCTGTCTAGCCCCCAAGTGTGCTTGATACACAGTCCTGGGCTATAATTCCATGCATTCATCCCATCGATGTTTATTGAGTGCCTACTATGTGCAGGATATTGTCCTTGAGGTCCGAGCATGAAGAAATAGCCTCAGGGCTAAAAGAACATCCAAGTAGTCCCATTTCAAGGACCCCAAATGGAATGGATAAGAACTAAGTGGCCTTCAAGGATACAAAAAGTTAAAGATCTGCAGTGTAGGAGCCAAAGAACAAATTGCTTGAAATAGTGTAATAAACCCATCTCCCAAATCAATAATCCGGCCAATCTAGACCAGTGCACCTGTAAGGGTGATTTGTAGACAGGTATCCTTATGCAAACTATCACTTTTCCCACACTCTATTGATGCAAGTACAGAAACTGAGAATAAGCGTTAGAAACATTTGTACCAACTTGACATTGCCACTGACATTCAAATGCATGATCAGAGGATTTACCTTGCTGAACAGGGTAGAGGCCTGTTGTATATTGTCAAACTTGCCTGTCAGTCATGCATGGACAGAGCTATGGAAATGTCTTGTAGAACCATGTATTGGGGCATAATGGACCAGATATATATATTTTTTTAATTAATATTTTATTGGGGAATTGGGGAAGGGGAACAGCCAAGTTGTTGTCCTTCAGTCTTAGTTGTGGAGGGTGCAGCTATCTCAGCTCCAAGTCCAGTTGCCATCCTGCCACCCATCAGCAGCTCGCAGCCACTCAGCTCAAGGCGTCATGTTCAATCTTAGTTGCAGGTGGGCATAGCCCACCATCCCATACGGGAGTTGAACCGGCAACCTTGTTGTTAGGAGCACGTGCTCTCACCAGCTGAGCCATCCTGCCACCTGTTGGCAGCTCAGCGGTAGCTCAGCTCGGGCACAGCTCACTGGTCCATGTGGGAATCGAACCAGCAAACCTGTTGCTCAGAGCTTGTGCTTTTAACCAACTAAGCCACTCAGCCAGCCCCAGATATTTTTTTAAATGGTCCTTCCTTTCAAACAATTTGAGACTCACTGATTTATACTTTATAGTACCCTTAATGTTTTTCTTTAGGTTTATTCTTGATATGCATCTAATGTCATTTTGGTCCGAATGCTACTTTCATTTTAATTTGCATATACCTGTACTCCTCTCTGCTACAGTCATTCTAAGGAAATTAATTGGTAACACATTGCACTAGAATGAGAGCTCTGGAGACATTACATTCTGCTGCAGAGCCCACAATTCAAATCTGCTTTAGTACCAGAGGCTAGTTCCATCCAGACCCCATTCCCTTCCCCAAGCCACCCTCTATCTCCACACTACACCTCCCTGGAGTTTTCGTCACAATTTGAACTGATTACTCGGCCACCAGGACCCCATCCACCTCCTTCCCACTTCCTCTGTTCCCAGAGTCTCAGGTAATGTATTCAGTGGTGCTCACAGTTCACCAACTAGTGGCACTAGCAGCAACTGGAGCTTGTTAGAAATGCAGAATCTCAGGTCCCACCCCAGACTACTGAATTGGAAGCTCTGGAAAGGGGCCCAGGAACCTGTGTTTATCCCTCTGGGTGATTCTTAAAACCTAAGTATCAGGAAGTGCCTGAGAATATTGTACTCTTAAACTTTTAGTATAGGAAAGGGTCTGCCACCTAGTGGACACCCAGCGAATGTACATTTTTCTTCCAGTCCTTGACTCACCTGAGGTGCTACCTGAATCTATCCATTCTTGATTGGGCCTTCCTTTAGTCCTGGCTTATTATTTTAATTGCCAATGGGATGTTTTGCTTAATCACTCTGCCTGGTAACACCTCCCTCTGGGACTCGAGCCCTTCTGAGACGCTCACCCTATTTGGCTAGGACCCTGGTCCTCCTCTAAGTTCTTACACTGTACAAGCCTTCTCCACTCAGCCCCCTCATGCCCTCCTGAACTCCTCTCCAGGAACTACGGGGTCTCATGAGTCCACAGGATAGGTTCTAGAAGATGCATACACCCCTGTAGCTGAATCTAACCAACCCTGCTGAACCCTGATAGTTAGACCTCTGTACTTTAATGTTTGACCTTGGTGTCAATCAGGGACCTTCCTGAAACACCGGAACCTGGTGGGAGAAACAAGACAAGATTGACCCACCTCCCAGTTTGTATCCAAAAAGGATAGCAGCAATCTGGTGATTTCACTGAGTTTTCTCTGTAGGTCTGCTCTGCATTTAATATCAAGAGAATTAAGTCTCATGTCCCCAGGATGGCAAGAAAAAAGTCAAAATAATTTTACTAACTAGTTATTTTCTTGAGTTATAAAAGCCTTTCATGTTCATTGTACAAAAAGTGGAAATTTCCCAAAAGTTCAACAAAAATAATTTTTAAAAATCATTTGTAATTCCAAGGACAGGCAGTGTTAAAATCTTTATTATATTTCAGTCTTTTTTCTCTGCGTATCTATTTTTTACAAACTTGGAATTATATTAGACATATTATTTTTAACCAGCTTTTAATGCTTCACAATATATCATGAACATTTTCCCATGTCGTTAAATAGTCTTTGAATCCTGACTTTTATTGGCTATAGATTATTCTTGCTTATAGATATGCTATAATTTATTAAACCAGTCCCCAAGATTTAGACAAGTTAATTTTTAAAACCATATCTTATGTCAGCAAAGGGGCAGACTATTAACTCATGCTCTTCATATGGAGAAAAAATGAATCAAATCAATGATGACAATTATAAATGATGTATAATTCTCATTTACCAAAATAACAAAGTATTCTAAAAATGAGAGACATAAAGCCAAGTCATTGTATGCATTCTAATCTTTCAAGTTAGACATTCGCATTTTCAGCGGGAGATCTCTATCTTTGTCCTTAAGTGAAAACAAGGACATCTTCAAGTAAATGAGTATTTAGAAGCTGGGGGATTAAAAAGCTTGAACCCTTCCACCAGCACAGCCATCTGCTCCCTCCAACTCCGCTCTCCACTCTGCCCCTACTCACCATACATCAGGGTGTGCAGTCCAGGCTGAGAGCACCAGTGTGATTCATATACCTCAAGGGCACTCAGGAGCCTTACCCATCAACATGAGAATAAGTGCTGTCAACCAGCTCCTGGCATATGCAAGAGAGCCCTGTGGCATGGTACTTCCATGGCAGGGAAGAACACCTCGTAAGTAGACCAAGGCAGACAGAAATGGAGGGTAAGAAAAGAAAGAAAAGTGATCAGCTAGAGTGGAGGGGAGGAAAAAACTCGAAAAGGGGCAATGTCAGAGAAAGGCAAACATCAGAAATTCAAGGCTCTATTTCATCCAATTTCAATTTTCATTGAACAAATGGACCCCAGGTTTTCCAAGGTCAATTTAGCAGTGTCTGTCACAGCCTTAAATGCAGATATGCTTTGACTCAGCTGTCCCCCTTATAAATACTCTGTCCTGTAATACTCACAGAAAGGCACAAAGACCTGTGTTCAAAAGTTTTCTTTGCACCTTTGTTTTTGTTCCTGAAAATTTGGAAACAATCCAAATGTCCATTCATAGGGGAATATTCAAACAAATTATGGTATATCTAAAGCATCCATTAGAAAAATAAAATTTTTAAGAGGTGGCTATAGGAATATTTAATGGAGAAGCAACTGTACACTAAGTATAGTACAATCCCATTTACAGTTTTAAAACTCTATATAGTTGTGTGTGCACAGACGTACATAGAAAAAGTTCCTGAATGCACAAAAGCCCATGGTTTGGCTCTTGGCTCTGACACTTGCCAGCTGTTTAACCTCGGATAAGTCACTCATTCTCGCCAACAAAGAATGAAATCAGAGATTAATTGACCACAAAGAAACCAAGGACAGTAATCTACGCTCCATTGTAAAGTAGCTCTCCAATATGGTAACCATATTTGCCCTTGTGGGGAAAACTGGGAAAAATACATGAAATCAATCCTGGCCCCCAAAACCTAAGCTATGATCATCGTAAAAACATAGTACCAGCTCCATCCAGGACAAATTGTGAAATCGGTTGCCTTACACTGTTCTTACTTCCCTTTTGGGCAGCACCCTCCAGGAACATAGGAGTGTTCAAGCCATCTAGACACCCATTTTCAGTAAGATGCCCAGTAAGTCTAGGCTTCTTCCTCTTTCAGCTTCTGCAAACATATCATGCTCCATAATAAGCCTACTCATATTGCCCTGAAGGTGTTGGTGACCGGTACCCCCTCATATCCTTCTCTCTCCAGGGCAGAGACTTTGGGTTTTGAGTACCCCCCAGAGATGCAGGATTCACACCAAGGATAGCCTCTAATTGTGGCATTGCAGAAAAAGTAGGCAAGTACATTGGGAATCATTTCATCTGTACTTATGACCTATATTGACACAGAAATGGGTTCTCTCTCTCATTAGCCTATTCTGTGGCTGATGCTAATGGAGCGCTTTATTTATAGACCAGTCTTTCAGGTTCTGGACCAATTTAGCCTCTTCGACTTGGACTGGAATAACCATGACCCTGTTTCTGTAAGGATGCCAAAATTCCAGAACCAGCTGAGCTTTGGAAATGAGAGTCAGAAACCCTCCATGGTCCAGAGCCATTCTCTATGGTATTGATCTGAAACAGAATTATTATCTTTGGTGAACCCTATCCCTATGACATTTGTCAGTATTGACTTATGCAAGGGCCTTGACTGTATTAAACTTTACTGCCTCTTAAAATATAGAACCATACCGCAAATATGACTATTTAACTCAGTTATCTATATTGTGAAGTCACTCGACATTTGAGTTAAAATATTGTGTGTGGATTGATGGTTAATTCATCTAGATGGCAATATTCAGTGAGTGACAGATTTTACCCCAATTATCCATAGTTGCCCCATAATGTGCAGCTATAAAAGCCATACAATTATAAGCCAAACCTCAGAACTAATGAAAAGATATGTATTTGACTCTGTTTGCCTAGCTCTGGGAAGAATTTCTTATAATAAGCCTAAGATATAAAACTAAATGTCAAAACTGTGTAAATAAAAGAAGCTCCTGCCCTTTAAGGGAAGAGAAAAAAATGCATGTTAATTTTTGCAGGGGTTTCAATTGAATGGGTTTCCAAGGAAACAGGTATCTGCAGTGGGTTCGTCCCATTTAATATTTATGGCCGGACATAGAGAATATTGTGCTTTCGTGTTATCCCTTTCTAGTTACACATGACATTGTCATCCTTAACTTTCCTTTGAAGTGATCATTCTGTGTTTGAGTCTTATTTCTTCCCCAAAGGAAACAAATACCATGACGTCTTCAATTTTGAGTGAGTTGTGTGTCTTCCTGGAAGATCTGCTAAGGCAAACCTATAAATACCTTTTTATACTTGATTTTAAGGTAATCTCACATTTACCAAAAATTTTAAATTTTAAATATTACTGAGAATTCCCATACACCCTTCACCTGGATTCACCAATTGTTAACATGTTGCCACATTTGTGTGTGTGTGTGTGTGTGTGTGTGTGTGTATTAGTTTTCAGAACTGTTTGAGAGTAAGTTGCAGACATCATGTCCATTTAACTCTAAATTCTTCAGTGTATCTCCTAAAATCAAAGAAATTCTCTTAGAAAACCATGGTACAATTAACAAAATCAGGAAATTTAACACTGATGCATACCATTACCTAATCTACAGACTTTATGTAAATTTCACAAAACTGCTTCCCACCCACTCTCCTTCAGCCTGAAGGAAGGCTGAGGCTGAAAGCAGTGCTGAAGAAAGGACTTGTCTCTGGGAGGTTTTCCTGGGCTTCATTCTTCCTAACAGGGCTAGGCCAGGCTACCATCGATTGTTCTTTATACCGGTTATGTTTTCTGGTTCGGGATCCAGGCCCAAATGCATTTCATTTTGTTTCTGTGTCTCTTTGGTCTGTTTTAATCAGGAACGATTTAACCACCTTTCTTTGTCTTTCATGATATTGACATTTTTGAAGAGTGCAGTCCTATTATTTTGTAAAATATCCCTCAGTTTGGGTTTGACTCATGCTTCCTCGTGATTAGAATCAGATTATGCATTTTTGGCAAAAATACTAAAATATTGTTGTATCACAAGATGTTTGTTCCTATAAAAAATTGAATTTAGGTATCTGATTCAGAAAGTTTCCAGTCTCCCAAACACCTACACCTCTTCACTTGAGGAGGTTTCTATCTTTATTGATGAGCTTGTTCATTATCTCACTGGGTTGGAAGAAAGTGTATTTTCTAAAAGTTCTCTTATGAAGCATTCATTCACTACTATAAGTATGAATGTCTAAAGTCTAAAAGTTGTTTCTCTGTCACTTGTGACATTTTTAAGATTGGAATGACAGTGTGATACTTACCTGAGGGACACCTTTCTCTGTAATAGGGACAGAAAGCAGATTCCCTGTGGCCTGGACTTCTGAGGTAACAAGCAGACTCTGCCTGTTTGTTCTCATGTTTTAACTAGATATTCTTTTCTTTCCACAACCCAATCATATTAAATCATAAAACAACTCAGATTGAGTGTATCTTAGGTTAGCCTTGATATCTACTATGTATCCTTCTAGACTACTTTGACATTTGAAATGAAATAAAGAATTTCAATTTACTATTTCTAGATTTAGATCTCAGGGTACCAGCATGAAGTAGATCCTATTTTTAAAAACTTACATTTTTTTTTATTCTTTTCATCCTTCAAAGCCCAGTTCAAATATCACCTCCTTTGTGATTCTTTCTCCATTCGTCATCAGAATGAATCATTTCTTACTTTATGTTGTCATGAAATGTTGTTACAGTACGTACTGTGCTCTCCTTATCTTATAGCTTCTGAGCATGCCTGTTTGATTCACCAGAGATTGTGAATTTATCTTGACTGATACCAAAAATGTTCTTGAGTGTGTTCTATGTGCCCATATACCATGTGCTGAGAATAAAAAGTTAAATGAGACCCACTGCTTCCTGTATGGTATTTCCAAATAGACATGCTGCTGATGACCAAGGAATGATGAAAATTCTATTGGCTGGCTGGCATTTGTCTTAGAGAATAATAATGAAGAATTTAACCTACTTCATTTCAGAAATAATAATATTTCATTTTACTCCACGTTCATATAACACTTGAAATATTCAGTTGATGTCTACCCATTGATATGTCTTTTTAGTTGGGTTGCAAATTTCAGAGGAAGGCCGTGTCTTCCTCCTGTGGTATATCTTCCATTAGATCTAAAAAATAACATACATGGTACTGCTATATAAATGATGTGAATTTTTTAATTATTTTATTTTGATAATCAGTTTTAATTAGCTCAAGCTATTTGTAATCCACATCTATTTTTGTAAAGCTTTATTGAGATATAATCTACATACCATAAAATTCCTATATACAGTCCATAATTGTTAGTATATTTACGGAGTTGTATAGTCATCGCCACAATCATTTTTAGAACATTCCCATCACCCCAAAGAAATTTTTATCTGATTTACAGTTACTATTCATGCCTGTACCCAGCCCCTGGCAACCCCTCATCTACTTTCTATCCCTACAGATTTGTCCCTTCGCTGGACATTGCACAAAAAGGGAATCACACAGTATAATTCTCACCTTTCACTTAGCATATTGTTTTTGAGATTCATACACATTGTGGTATGTATCAGTACTTAGTAGCATGTGTCAGTACTTTATATGAACTTTTTACTTTTAATTATTCTTCATAACATTTTCAGGTATAAGTGTAGAATAGAGCCTTTAGTGAACAAAGAATAAATCTTTTGAAATCTGCATCAATTGTATCAGAGTCTAGATTTTGCACTAGTTGTTCTTTAAAGGTGAAAAATCAAAGTAAATGCAGATGATTCAATTACTCTTTCATTATTTCTATTATTAGGGTAATTTGTTTTAAAATTAATCTCTGACATGTTATTCTGGAAGAAAGAAAGTATACTATATCTGTTAAATGTCAAAACCATTCCATTCAAACAACCACGCAACTTTTCAAATCAAGTCCATCAGTGTGAATTACAATGAAATAATCATCTTAACACGTTAACTAAAGGGAACTGGATCTACTTGCTTTAAGTAATTAATTAAAGAATACATAAAATGAGTGGTTATGTGATATTTATGCAAAGCATAAATGAGATTTATTAAAAAATTATAAAGTATTGAAGATCATGTTTTTTTTTCTAGAGGCAGAGGGAAACATACTGATCGTAATAATATGAAGTGGCATTAAATTAGGCACATCTTTGGAAAAACAGATAAATCATTATCTTGACCTTAAAATTTGTGTTAAAACACATAATTAGTTGCCCAGAATTTTCAAAATATTAAAATAATTTTCTACTTAAAAAAGTAGTGTGGGGAAGTGGGCAGCAAGTTCTAGAATAGCAATTCAAGGGCCAAAATTTCGATACTAACATCTTCCGATAGTAGCTACATAAGGATGAGTTTTCCACTTTGTAAAATGAATAGAAATACCTCCCCACCAGTCTTATTGTTTGCTTATGAAAACTAACACGCAGTAGACATGCATCGTTATTATGTAGCCTGTGTTCTAATTAAAGTTTCACCAAACAAATTTTATTGTACATTTTCTAGACTGTGATGCCCAAGCTTCATCAGACTATATTAAAGTCATCAAAGGTTTGCTTTTGAATCAAATGTTCATTCATGAGAAAGAGTAGGTATTCTGCTGGTGGCATAAAAAAGAGAAGGATTTAATACTGTGAAGAGTAGTCTAAAATATATTTCGAAAGCCTTACCTTTTACTTCAACCCCCAAGCCTTAAAGGTGTGCTCTTTTGTATTCACTTCTGTGTATGTACATTTTTTGTTTGGCCTATCCTGAGCGATTTTTTTAATATTACCTCATTCTTTCAAAGCACAAAGAGACCTTATGATTTGCCTTTGGTCTTGAGAAATATTAGTTAGAATAAACCCTTGATCTTCATCCTGGGGGCTCTTATATGCAAGACACTTTGTTAGAATTCCACTCATCATTTGACACTCTCACATCCATGAGAAATGCTATGGAAGAGAGGCTTTGAAATAGCACAAGTGGATCTGTGCTATTGGAACTGGAATTCGGGGCCCTACAATCCATTACGTGAAAACGTAAATGGAACAAATTTTGACTTTAGGGTGAAATCAGACAATGTATTATTTTTTCAATATGTAAGAGAGAATTTCATGGCCTAAACATCCAGCAAGGATGTTTAGAAATATTTCGAGGCTATAAATTCCCTTGTCAGACATCGTTTCTGGACCCCTCAAGGAAGACGATTGACAGACCATGATAGGTCATCATAGTCCTACAGTATCCTGGACCCCTCAGTTTGCTGCGCTTGTACCATTAGGTGTGCCATTAGGTGTAAGGGCAGCACGCTGAAGACATATTGGACAGCCACATCCTGTATTCTCACTTATCATCCTGTTTATGTGAAAAAAAATACATATTAACTCACAATCTGGAGGATTATAACTTTAGGTCCTTCAGCCACTGTTCGTTCATTCATTCATTCATTCATTTATGAAGCAACTATTATATGCTTATTGTGAACCCCTAAATTAATGTAAATAACCAGGAAATAAGCACTATATTTTTCTCTGTAATTTATGCATTGATTTTTAAGAGCTCGAGATATAAATAACTATTTCAGCTTTACTACATGGAAATCCGATATTCTTAGTGGAAGCACAGTATTTTGTGAATAAGCATGATATTTGCAGCCAAATAAACCTGCATTCAGATCACCCCGGCTCAGCCTTATGTGGGCAGGTTACTTAACCTCTCCAGCTCTCAGTTTCCTCGTCTCTAAAACAGGAGCAATAATATCTACCCACAATATTGGTGTGATACTTAAATAATATAATCAAACTGAAATTGGATTCACAGTGCTTAGATCGCCATATGGAACAGAGGTAAGGTAAGAAAAAGGGAACCGTGCATGACCAAGGCATAGAGACGCTGTTCAAAGAAACAACAAATGGCCTGAGTTCAGGTTACATAAGGGGCAAGAGATAGGAATAAAAACAGCCCAGGGCCACATTGTGAAGCACCTGTAAGTGTTTAAACTTTATCTTGAAAGCCACGGATGATTGCAAACAGGGATGGGCGGTTGTGGGAGAGGGAATAGGTGACATGTTTTTTATTCTCCTTTAAAATCAATCCCCAGGCTACTGTGTAGAAGATGAATTGGAAAATCAGGGTAAGATCCGAAGCATAGAAACCTGCTGGGTTAACCAACTTTTAAAGGAGGTGATGGGGAGTTTAATGAAGATAGTGATAGCATAGAGCAGTCAAGCCCTTTGTGGTCAATGTTGTGGCAAAGCTAGCGAGAGAGAACTAAGCTACAAGGCAGAGTCTAAGCAAGGAATTTCTACTTGAACAGGATTTGAATCCTGACTCTTCAAATGACCAGCTGTGCCACTTAGGATATATGGATGTTTTTATATCTATTTTTAAAAAAAAACAACATGGATAGCCATAGTTGCCCTCAAGGACCATCTTGAAGATTAAATAAGATGCAGTTTTAAACACCCATTATAGAACGTGCACATAGATAGGTTTAGTATTGGTGTGTGTGGTACCATGGAGGCATTCAGGGAGAGTTGTTTGGTAGGTAGCCGAACATGCAGGTCTGGCAGGCACCAGGGAGATTAAGCACCATCAGCACACTGGGCAGTAGAGATGTGGGCATTGATAGATCACCTGGTGAGAACACGTGTGGTTAGAAGAAGGTTGAGGATAGAACCAAAGGGGAGACCAAATTTAAAAGGAAGCAAAGGAGAGCCGGCCGAGTGGCACGTTGGTTAAGAACTGGCTTGGGATGCCAGAGGGCCCCGGTTCGGATCCCACATATGAGGGCCAGTGACACTGCCCTTACAGCTAAGATGCTGAACAACAGCTCAACCTGGAGCTGGGCTGCTGTGAGTTGCTGGCGATGGCGTACGCTGCAGCCCCTGTGGCAGTGGGTTGCCATGGGCTACCATGTGTGGCCAGCAGCCAGCGTGAGCGGCCAGCAGCCACTGTGAGCGGCTGTCCAGAGGCCGGCGACTGATCTGCCTCTCCAGGGAAGAGCGCAATGATGGTGCCAACTTGGGCCAGTGAAGCAATGTCCTCCACAACTAGACTGAAGAACAAAAGGACAGCAACTTGTCTGT
>NW_017731595.1:908546-916185 GCF_001890085.2 Hipposideros armiger
TTTCAGCCACATTTAGCAATTTTGGAAAATCGTTTTTAAGTGTTCCTTTGGAATGAAAGTTGAGACTCTGGCTTTAGATGATATTGTTACTGGTGAAAAGCAAGAAAGAGCTTGGATTTGTGCCTTCACTGAAATAGACAGGGAGCCAGGAAAGGCACTGGGCAAAACTGCAAAAGTGGATGAATTTGACATGCAATTTCTAACCAGAAAAAGAGGGCTTGGAACAAGTGTGTTTGCCAGGAAAGAAAACTGCTTTATTGAAAGGTTAATTTGCAGATTAGTTTTGGGAAATTTGAGATAAATAACTGAAATCAGACATAAAACATAAGGCCTGGATCCTTTTTCCTGAGGTTTTCAGAAAATAGTCATTGCTTCCAATGAAATGTTTTGACATTTTCGGTAGGGAGAACACATTAATTGTAATGTTATGTGTGTGTGTTCTTAAAAAACACTTGTGACTAAATCTTTTATTTGTTTTAAAAGTAATCAGAGAGTACTCATAAAAACACAATTTAAATGTTAGCTATGTTCTTCATTCCTTATGGTAACTTTCAAGCTTTCTAGGATGATGCAGTTCGTTTTCCAGGTTCAAATGTACCAATTTGGAGAAAATTCCTTTACTTGTTTTATAGTCCAGTTTTTCATTTTCATAGTTGTTTCATTTTTACAGTTGTTTTCATTTGAATAGTTTTTTTTACTTGTTTTATAGTTGCAGTGTTTCAAGGAGTCTTATTATTAAACTTCCACAGAGTCTGTCTGGGTTTCTTTCCTCACTTTTTTTCATCTGTTGATTTTTCTCCAATTCTTCGCCTTCTTCCCTTGAACCAATGGCTCCTTTACTACATTTATAAAATTGTCAGCACTTAAAGACTCCCTTGCATGACACCGGTCCACTTAATTCTGTGTATTGAATAGACGTGCTATTAAGCTACTTATTGGCAGGGACCACAATTGACTTTTCTTTTTTTATTTATAAATTGGGGAGTTGGGGGAGGAAAATAGCATTGGGGAATTGGGGAAGGGGAACAGACAAGTTGCTGTCCTTTTGTTCTTCAGTCTAGTTGTGGAGTGCTTCACTGGCCCATGTTGGTATTATCATTGTGCTCTTCCCGGATGAGGCAGTCACTCGCCGGCCATTGGACAGCCCATCACGGCGGCTCACAGCAGCTCACGAAAGCGCATGCCAGCAGCCGGCCAGCTCCACTGCAGCCCACGCCATTGCCAGCAACTCACGGTAGCCCAGCTCCAGGTCGAGTTATTGTTCACCATCTTAGCTGTAGAGGGCGCAACGTCACTTGCCCTCACGTGGGATCCGAACCAGGGCCCTGCTGCTCAGAGCTAGCATCCCAAGCCAACTTCTAATCAACGCGCCACTCAGGCGGCCCAACACTGACTTTTTGAACAGCCATTTCTGCTCCTGCCACCTCCTGCTTTGTACTTAACAGAGGCCCCATAGATGTTTGTTGAGTGATTATAATACCCTGCTTTCTCCTGTCATATGTCCCTGTCCCAGAATTCCATGTTGCAATTGACTGGTGCTCCATGTCCGAAGCCGAGGTCTCACTGTTGAATAATACCATATTGCATTGCCTTGGTCCTTTAGCAGGGACATACCAACAAGGTCACGCATTTGTGGACCAGCGGGAACCCAAATGTAAATGTAACCCCCTGAGGCCCAGCCCTGCACACTGAGTCTCTAGAAGACAGAGGAAAACCCTGTAGCTTCAAAGAAAGCAGCTTCTGCTCTTACTGAATCATCACCTAGAACTCACACATATATGTGGACATACACATGCTAACCACCATCCACATGGAGAAAACACCATTAGTAATCACCTCAACAAGCGTTTATGGTCTAATTTGATATTTGTTAGCGGCTTAGTTAAAAGACACGGTGATACTTATAGAAAATGCTTTTCTCATTGGGATCACTATCTTTAAATGTCAAGTGCGTGAACACTACTTAAATCCCAATTAAGCTTCACAATAATCTCAAAAGCAGATTTGAATAGGAATAAAATGATGGGTGTACACAGTTTTCCACATACTACTGTTAAGAGTGCTGTTAAGCACGAACAGACGGGGTGGGGGGTGTTCTTCATTTAAGGGTATTGGCACAGCTCTCCCTCATGCACTTATAAACAAAACATAAAGACAGAATGAGCAAAATTAATTTAAGCTTTAGGTCTCATGTAGATTAGTGCTAATGATGTAGAAAATTATCATTCGCAAGGAACAAAATAGAACTCCTGTACAGACACCAGCAGCGTTTTCAAATGTGGTTTTCCTTGGCATGGTTTAAAAACCTGCAGGACCTGTGTGTCATTGGGAAGATAGTTGGATCCTGCTATTAAAAGCCAATCAGTAACATTCAACAACAGACTTAACCACTAACATTTGTACGACTGGATTAATGCTTTGGAGTCAGTCATCAGGCTCGTTACCACTGGATTTTCTCTGGTTCATGCTAATAAACTAGATTATTGATTTTAGGATTTTCTGTGTCCAAGGATATTCTCTAAGATGTCTTTATAATGCTTCATGCTTAAGTTGTCAACCAAAATGACATAACAATGAGTAATCATTTTCTAATAGTGTTGAAAGAGATTGAAACAGCATATAAAATGAATCTTCCCAGTTTGAGAGCAGCAGGAACCTTCTCGCTGTCACTCCAGCTGGGTGGAGGTCATCCCTTCCTACTTGCCATCTTCCCCAGGAATTAGCTGCATGCACAGCTTAAGACCTCTGAGAGTCAGAAATCTGCTTTCCAATATGTTTGAATGGCAGGAGAGCTCAAAAGACACCTCAATCTAAATAGGATTTTAGCACATCCAAGTACTATTCCAAAGTAAAGCAGGCTGGGTTGCTGTGTTCGTGGTGGTGTTTATTCATCTTGCCTTCTTGTTTCATGTGTATGGATGTACGCTTCTCGGCATATATGCCCGGCTCTCAGGGTGTATGGGGCTGGTGAATGCATGCATAGAGTGTGTGTATATGTAAAGTAGAAACTGAGCCAGGGTACCAAAATGAACTACTGTATGCAAGAGCTATATGAAGTGCACCCAGCTGCCGGCAGCAATTGCTACATGCAGGCCACTGATTATTACGCGTATTTTGAAGATAGCCCAGGTTACAGTGGTTGCAACGCTCAGGCTGTGCCCAGTAACAACATATATATGGAACAGGCCTGGGCAGTGAATCAGCCTTATACCTGTAGTTACCCTGGAAACATGCTGAAAAGCAAGGACTCTGACTTGGACATGGCCCTGAATCAATACAGCCAACCTGAATATTTCACTGAAGAAAAGCCTACTTTTTCTCAAGGGCAGTCGCCATCGTACTCTCAAAAAAAAGGTAGGGACCATTCTACTTAAATTTGTTAAAAGTTTCCGTGTTTCTTTCCATTGCGTTTTAAAGTTACAGTTGGCATCAGCTTAGTCAGATCTTTGACTTTGAACACTGAATGTTCAAAATTAAAAACAGCAGTAAAGAGAGGTTGCTAGGTGATTGAAAAGGGTCTGTGAACAACAAAAGATTTCCAAGCACTTTTTCTTCATATATGAAAGCTGGATTGAGTTGTTTTTTTTTAGACTCTTATTAATATCCAGTCCTGAGGCACAATAATTGGTATTTCAGCCACATTTAGCAATTTTGGAAAATCGTTTTTAAGTGTTCCTTTGGAATGAAAGTTGAGACTCTGGCTTTAGATGATATTGTTACTGGTGAAAAGCAAGAAAGGGCTTGGATTTGTGCCTTCACTGAAATAGACAGGGAGCCAGGAAAGGCACTGGGCAAAACTGCAAAAGTGGATGAATTTGACATGCAATTTCTAACCAGAAAAAGAGGGCTTGGAACAAGTGTGTTTGCCAGGAAAGAAAACTGCTTTATTGAAAGGTTAATTTGCAGATTAGTTTTGGGAAATTTGAGATAAATAACTGAAATCAGACATAAAACATAAGGCCTGGATCCTTTTTCCTGAGGTTTTCAGAAAATAGTCATTGCTTCCAATGAAATGTTTTGACATTTTCGGTAGGGAGAACACATTAATTGTAATGTTATGTGTGTGTGTTCTTAAAAAACACTTGTGACTAAATCTTTTATTTGTTTTAAAAGTAATCAGAGAGTACTCATAAAAACACAATTTAAATGTTAGCTATGTTTTTCATTCCTTATGGTAACTTTCAAGCTTTCTAGGATGATGCAGTTCGTTTTCCAGGTTCAAATGTACCAATTTGGAGAAAATTCCTTTACTTGTTTTATAGTCCAGTTTTTCATTTTCATAGTTGTTTCATTTTTACAGTTGTTTTCATTTGAATAGTTTTTTTTACTTGTTTTATAGTTGCAGTGTTTCAAGGAGTCTTATTATTAAACTTCCACAGAGTCTGTCTGGGTTTCTTTCCTCACTTTTTTTCATCTGTTGATTTTTCTCCAATTCTTCGCCTTCTTCCCTTGAACCAATGGCTCCTTTACTACATTTATAAAATTGTCAGCACTTAAAGACTCCCTTGCATGACACCGGTCCACTTAATTCTGTGTATTGAATAGACGTGCTATTAAGCTACTTATTGGCAGGGACCACAATTGACTTTTCTTTTTTTATTTATAAATTGGGGAGTTGGGGGAGGAAAATAGCATTGGGGAATTGGGGAAGGGGAACAGACAAGTTGCTGTCCTTTTGTTCTTCAGTCTAGTTGTGGAGTGCTTCACTGGCCCATGTTGGTATTATCATTGTGCTCTTCCCGGATGAGGCAGTCACTCGCCGGCCATTGGACAGCCCATCACGGCGGCTCACAGCAGCTCACGAAAGCGCATGCCAGCAGCCGGCCAGCTCCACTGCAGCCCACGCCATTGCCAGCAACTCACGGTAGCCCAGCTCCAGGTCGAGTTATTGTTCACCATCTTAGCTGTAGAGGGCGCAACGTCACTTGCCCTCACGTGGGATCCGAACCAGGGCCCTGCTGCTCAGAGCTAGCATCCCAAGCCAACTTCTAATCAACGCGCCACTCAGGCGGCCNCCCCAATTCCCCAGCGCTGTTCCCATCCCTGAATTCCCCAATTTAAAAAAAAAATCTTTAAAAAAAACAAGCAAAGGAGATCATCTCTTGAAGAAGATTGAAAAGAACCGATCAGAGATGGGGGGCCATATGAGGGAAGGCTTCATGATATGAAGGTTTCTGGTATAACCGTCAATAGGCTGTGGCTGTGGGCGTTGGCTGAAAGCAGAGTGCTCGTGCTTTTATGATACTGTTTTGTCCAGAGACCCAAAGATATCAGAAGTCATCGCTCCTTATGAGAGTCCTGAGTGACAATGACAAAGTATGCTAAGTAGTATTATATTGGCATTGCTTAGTCACCAAAATCCAAAGTAGAGGCTGGAAAAGTGGAGCTGGGCTGGCTACCTAGAGCACACGACTTCTCCTAGGTTAATTAGGCCTGAAAGGTTTCCGATTAAGGGCAAAGCCAATACACCCTTCAGGGCAAAGAGGAAACAGAAGACCAGAAAGAGCTCTGAGAATCCGGGGCTCAAGGTGACAGCTACTGAGGCTGGAAAAACTGGCAGAGACCAGCTTATGGAGCCACTTGGGCCATCCTCGAAGGCAGAGGTTCTCAGACGTTAGTCTGCATCAGAATCCCCACGAGGCCTCACCCCCAGAATTTCTGGTCCAGTGGGTCTGAGGGGGGCTGGAGAATTTGCATTTCTAAGAAGTTCCAGGAGATGCTAATGCTGCTGATTCAGGAATCACATTTTAAGAACCACTGACCTAAGGATTTTGGAGTCTATTTTATAAATTTTGTGGAACTACAAAAAACTACTTTCTTTAAGCCACTCATTCTATAAATTGACATAGTTTATCTCGTAGAAGGCTGCTGCAAGTGGGTTTGTGGTATCTTTTGCATGACTGTGCTATGGCGACCATTCCACTCTTATGAAATAAAACATACAACCTCCAAACCTTACACCTGTAAAGAGTGTCCAAGCTGAGGAAGCCACCAGAAGTCCTTCATGAGACCCTTCTTCTCCTTGGAAATCTCTCAGTTCAATTATTGGGACTGCTCCCATCAGCTTAGTCTTATTCCCGCTTCAGTGTTCTCATCAGAGCTATTTCTTTCCCATTGCACCAAATCAAAATCCATTCCCTTTCTACTATTATAGTAAACCTCACTGTCACTTTTTCAGGCGTATTTTTGTAAAAGCAAATTCTGCTTGGTGATGGATTGTGAACAAAAACCCCCCTTAGTATTCTTTAGTAGAGATGTGACAGGCTAGAACTATCAAAAAGCTTTCATTAAATAATAAAGAAGAAAAACAATTAGAAACAAACTCAAAATAGATGTTTTAAAAGAGGAGGACTTTGAGTTTCTATTGCTGCCAAACCAGACATAATCTCAGAGCCCAAAGGCCTCGGCCTTGTTCTGCAGCCATCTGGGGATTTGCATTTTCAGGTGTCCTGCCTGCTTCTCCTGGTCAGTAGCTTTCCTTCTTGGTAAAGATCATCAAAAGCTCTCCCTCAGCAGCTTCCCAGGTTCCGCCTCCCTGTCCTTGGTGTGTAATCTGACAAAAAAACAAATTATTCTTCCAAGTGATATGTCCCTACCAATGACCTTCCCTCCAGCATATATTCAACAGAACAGAATTCTGTGTTTCTCAAAACAGAGACAGTGACATTCATGCTAAACCCTGAAGGATGAGAAGGACTCTGCCCTGTGAAAAGCCAAAAGGGTGGGCACCTCAGACAGAGAGGAACATGTGCAGAGTCCTTGAAGCAGGCAAGACCTGGGGGTGTTCAAGGAACAGCCAGCACACCGCTTGGCTGCAGTCAAGTGTATGAAGGGCAGAGCAGGTTTTGAGATGAGGTGGGGAAGGGCTGCCTTTTAGTAAACAATTTGAATTTTATTCTAAATGCCATGAAAAGCCACTAAAGTTTTTAAGCAGGGAATTGGCATGTTCTGGTGTTCAGTTTTTTAAATATGACTCTTGGTTGCTGTAGGAAGAAAGAATCAAAGTCAAGCGAGGCAAGTTAGAGAGCCATTTTGGCATTCCAGTGAGAAGATGGTAATAGTTTGGGCTAGGGTGATGGCAGTGGAAACAAAGAAGCGGTTGGATTAAAAATATTTTGGGGGGTAAGAATCAGTGAACTTGCTGATGGATTAGATATAGATAGTGTGGAGTCAAAGAGGGCTCCAAAGTTTTCTGCTGAAATGCCCAGGTGGATGGTGGTACTGAGATGGGAAGACTGCAAGGAGGAAAAGGCTTTAGAAAGAATTAAGTTGGAGATGTTTACTGGTTATGCAAATGGAGATGTCAAGTTGACAGTTGGACATAAGATTCTGGTTCTAGAGGAGGTGTCTGAGATGGAGATATGCATTTGGATGTCATTTAACTGTTATTTAAAGCTGTGAGACAGAATGAGATCACTTAACTGCAGGGGATGGCAGACTTTTTCTCTTAAGTGACACATTTTTTGTTTGCCTCGCAGTCTCTGTCACAGCTACTCTACTCTGCCATTGTAGCACAGAGTAGATATAGAAGTAGCCATAGACAATATGTAAACCAATGAGTGTGGCTGTGTTCCAACCAAACTTTATTTGCAAGGCAGGTAGTGGGCCATGTTGGCCTGCAGACCAAAACTTGCTGACT
>NW_017731595.1:922080-929172 GCF_001890085.2 Hipposideros armiger
GTTAGAAACTCATTTGACTGTTTCTTGGCACTTCATATTAAAAGTTTATTTTAGTTAACTAGTAAAATATTTTAGAGATTTTTGATGGCACTATAATGTTGATGTGTTAGGATTTATAAATGTTCATTTTAATGTATTTTCTTATTCATGTAACCTGTAAAGAACCTACTTGTAATCAAACTAAGCTATAAGACTATAAAACTCAAAGAGAAACTGGTGCATTAGATATTGCCATTGTGTCCCTAAATTTTGACATGTCTGGAATCATGTCAAATGAACTCTCTATATGAAAGTAAGTGAAATAGCCTTCAAAATATCCAATGTTGAAACAAGTGCGGTATTCATTTATTTTAATAGACACTGTGGCTTTACAATGCTGTTTAATTTTCTATCCATAGGACATTTCTTGTATTACCAAAAAGTAAAAATAAAAGAAGCAAAAAGATAATACTCAGGGAACTTAGTAGCAGCTACCAGATAGAAAATGCTTTCAAATATACATAGCTTAAATTCTAGTACAAATATGCCAGAAACCCATTTTTTCTGGGTACGATCTACAGGATATTTCATAGGAAAACAAATTTACAGGTTTCTATAATTTGCAAGAATATGATGCCCATTGATCTTCAAAGGTCAATTTCTCTGTGAAATTATCTTAACACAGAACGTGGTTTATTTAATTGTGGCTCCTATAAAAATTGTCACTTGCTTTTTTTCAACGTGACTATAATTAAAAGTAGCCTGTTTTGCAAACAGACAAAATCTGAAAAAACAAACTAAAACTAGAATCCCTGTTTAGTTGTTGCCATATACTGTGTTTCTATTTCCTCTGCTATTCTGATAACTTCCGTAGGTGAAATATAGAGGGGATTACAGCATAAACCATATTCAGACTCATTACCTGGGTTTTCATTTAGTTTTACATCCCCTCGAAAAGCATCAGAATTTCTCATTTCTTGCCAAGGGGAATGCCATGTCCCCTAATGGAAACATTTGAGGTAGATTGAATAAGTGCTTTCTATTTCATTTAATATTATACTTATAAGTAATTTATCTTGGAAAAGAGGAAGTTAACATTGTCCCATTAGACATGCCCGGGTATGCGGTTCATAATGTTTAGGATCATAAGAAAATATTGCTGTCCCTCTATTTGGGCATTTCACTCCTCTTAAAAATTCCTGCAAAACTTTTCATGCTCTTTTACTCTTTTTTTCTTTTGTCTTTTCACTATATTGTCTTCAATCAGTGCTGGGGAATATTTGCTTATAAAACGTTAAACTAGGGATTCTTTACTAATTAATGTGATGCATGAACTAGAAGCTAAGACACATTGGATGCATATATTGATGTAATTTCTCAAAGCCATATGCCATTGAAAGGCCACTGCCACCTGCCAAACTCACTAAATCAAAGCAGACGAATATTCTTAAATGCGCCATTATTTATTGTTACAAGTCTTTAAGTAAATCCCAGTAAAACTAAACCCAGCTGTTAGCTGCCTCTTAGGACAAAAGGTCGTACCCAACATGTTTATCCATATTGATCCATTATTGATTTTTGTTGTTGGAGGACATCAGTAGTATCTCCTTAAGGCAAAATTAAGACTCTAAACAGGTGTTCAGTGGAGCAGGCCTCATTATTCCAATTGGATTTTTATCTGTTTTCATGAATTTCATAATTGCTTCATCTGTGTTTGTTGCTGTCACTACGGCTCTATAAACTCTTCAATAATGCAACTGTCTTAACTTTTTCATAATTTTTTTAAGGATAGCTTATTCTCTAGCCTTTAGCTGGAGTTTTCTAGTATGTAGAGAATGATCATAATCTTGTTTTCAAAAAGTGTATTATAAGTACACATAAATGAAGTAAAAGAAGGCTAGAGAAACCACTGTTAAGACTGGTTATCTTAATGGTAAGCTAGAATGACTTTAGTTCTCTCCGTGTTGTTTTTCTGCTTTTGTATTTGTAACCAAGAGGGGAAACAGTTATCAAGTTCCTGAAGCAGTAAGAACATGGACTAAGGAAAGGTCCGAATCAAGTTCCTTGAATCAAATTTAAAATTAAACTTCAAGAATTGGTGGGGAAGCCAATATAATTTTCACATTGAGGAGGAGGTGACATGCAGAATATAATGGCTGTCTTATTTTTCAGATAGAATATGAGAAAACACATTTTTAATTGTTAAAAGTTAGAGACAAATTAAAAGCACCATAACTATCACTCAGAAGATACAAGCTCCTAATTTTTTGTCTCTCAAGTAACGTAGCCATGATTCGTTGGGTTAAAAATCAGTCATCACGGCCAGTTGTGATCGCACACTTCTCCCCATCCCCCAGCTGAGGAGGAAGGGGAGTAAGTTTGGAAATCAGACGAAGAGGAGAACTGACAGCCAGGGTATTGTATCTTCTTTGTGGTGGTTTCAGCATAGTTAAAATTGACATATTTTCTGGGGGTAGAGGGATGGGGCGCTGGGTAGTGGCTGGTTGTTTCCACCGGAAATTCCAATTACATTCCAAAGTCCCCAAACAGTTTGAGCCTGGCTGCTCTGTGGGCAGCTTTGCCAGTCAGCCTCTGAGTCTGTTTACACAGAATCCTTCCCTGGAGCGTGTGTCCTGTGTTACCCTTCTCCACTGGATTCTTTGCTTGACCTTCTATGTGCCATCTTTATAGGAATCGCATGTCCAAAAAGTGGCTAGTGTGTTTGCATCAGAGTTGGTTATCATGTCCAAGAGAAAAAGCATTCCCTGGTTTGGAGCTGGGATCAAGGAGCTGGGGTGTGTTTTTGCTGTTCAGGTTTGGTTTGGTTTGGATTACACATGTTCTTGTTCTGCAGCCACATTTTTTTCATGTTGTGTGTGTTGCAGAGAGAAAAAATTATAACTGAAGCAGGAACTCCACATAGAACTGGTCTCTCTGAATCTGCTTTCATTGCCCCTCTGTCTCACGGACAGGAATCTAAATCTTTTTTCATGTTCTGCATCTCTGTTGACTTCATGTGAATAATTGTGTAGACATTAGAAATGGAAATTAAATGGTAAGGTGGGGGGTGTTTGAAGTGACCCACATCAAGAGGATTGGATTAAAAAGAGGAGTTAAGCCCAAAGAAATAAGACCTCTAATTAGAATTTCCTTGGCCTCTTTTAAAGTTGGAGAAGGATTGCTATACAGTAGAGTTGGGGGTAGGGAGATTTTAGAGTCTGCCTAGGAAAAAAAAAATGTTGCATGAGAAATAAGGCACCCTTAAATGCTAGAATCACACTTGGTCTCCTGAGAGGCAGGGAGGAAAGGAAATTTTAAAAAGGGAAGGTGTATGAGTCCCATGGCATAATCACTCCCAACCATGAACTTGAATATGAGGTGATCACACAATATTTCAATTTCTGTTTCTCAACCTTTCCCTCCTCTTTGTCTTCCTCCCCCTTACCTCCCCTCTACCTCTCTTTCCCTTGGTCTCCCTTTCTCTCCCCCTCTCTCTCCTATCTCTACTCCTCCTCTCTAGTTGAATTTGTTTAATTTAAACACGTCTATGATCAGTCCACCAATGCATTAAGTTTTGCAGACATCATGTCTTTAAAATGTAATACTTAAGAGGTCAATACAACTGCAGATTTGTCTACAATGCTTATGTAATGGTAAGCATGCTGATGTACGGTTAGGATTCCAAATTAGGCACTACCACCCATATGCTGTTAAGAGAGAACGCCACTCCAGAAAACAGGACCATTTCTTTAAAAGCAAAAGACATTTACTGTCAAAAGGTTAAATGAAAGCACCTCTAGCACCCAGAAATGGAAACAAAGGAACAGTAGTGGTTTCCAAACCAAGTCCAAGTGCAGACAAAAGCATGGTTCTTCTTTCTTTTCTTTCCTGAGAATTAGGCATCTGCCTCGTCAACTGCACATCCTTCAGAGATTTCCTTAGATGCCCAAACCTAATCCTACAACATCCATTGCCATTCCTCACAATGAAAGCGAATAGCGGGATTCCAAGGCATTATGAGAAACTGAAGTCAGATACCTGGCAGGCTTGGGAAAGAATGTGGGTGCTGCTTATGTCTGGCAGAAAGGGTTCACATCCATCACCTCACATGAGCATGTTCCTACAAACTCAAAGCTTTTTCCTCAGCTCCCAGCAGTCAAGCACTTTCAGCCTGAGGTCCAGTTGCTTCTCGCTCTACTATCTTCTCTGGTCCAGCTTTTATGACCCCATCTTCTTGTACTGAATATCAGCACCCCCTTAGTATCGGTACTCTTCCAGATCGCATGATGGCTGAGCTTCCATGCGCTGTCCTTGGTACCACTCACATCTCAGATCCCTCTGTATTAGCTGCTGTTAAGAATTTCCTCAGTTCTCCAGGAGACTCCCAGAATGTGCTTTCAAGTAGTCACCCCACCCTGCCCCCTTTCCTTATCTGCAGGTATTTCCTGCCCGACTGTCCTCTCCTCTTCTCTCCATGTCGACCCCTCCTCTCCATCAGTGGCAGTTCTTCCCTGCCTCCTGCACCCACAAGGCTCCTCCCCAAAGTTTTAGAACCCTTGTCCATTACCTGTTAGATCAAACACTAACTCCACCAACTCTTCCCTTCCCTAAAGAGTTCCATTTTGGTTCTGGCTTTGTGCTTCAGCCCACATCTTCTGTTCCGGATATCTTGGCCAGTTTCTCCATATGTTCCTCTCCCTGCCATACTGCCTCCCATCCCTGAACCAATGATACTTTTTTTTTCCTGCTACCACCCACTGCCAGCCACACCCCAGTGTGCACCCTGCCATCTCAGCCTGCATCACTTCAGGTCACTAACTCAGCTCACAGCCCGTCAGCCCCTTCTATTTAATCATCACCACATTCTCTCCATCCCCCTGCTTCCAACCTGCTCTGTCTTCAAAGGCAGGTACCCCTTGTTTTATACAACAGCACTGAATTATTTGTATAAATCACCTGTTTTAAAAGAAAATAAGTTATATTTACAGTGTATTAAACCACAGTTTCTCAACCTTGGCACTATTGACATGTAAGGGCAGATAATTCCTTGTTGCAGGGGCTTTCCTGTGCCTTGTAGGATGTTTAGCAGTATTCCTGGCCTCCATGCACTGGGTGCCCTTCCCCAGTTGTGACAACCAACAGTGTCTCCAGATTGTCAAATATCCCATTGGGGGCAAAATCATTCCTTAATGATTATTACTTAATATTTAGAGACCATCTGTAGTAATGGATCTTTTGTAAAGTGTCTTTTTGTAACGTGAAAATCCTCCCTCAGTTTTTATATTGAAAAGCTTAGATTTTTTAATATTGAGTTGTTTCAAAATGGAGTACACTTGAGCATACATATACAGAGGGTGCCAAAAAAATGTATACACTTTTTAAGAGAGGGGGGAAAAAAACGGTATTAAAATTACACTGATGGTAACCACTTGGAGACCCTCTTGTAATTGCAGAAGTCAAACATGACTTGTATTCATCTTTTGTGATCAGTATATATTGAGTATTATGGTCTTAATACAGTTTTTTCCTTTCTTAGAATGTGTATACATTTTATTGACACCCTCTGTACATATATGCATGCAACATGCTACTTACATGTGTGTTATAGAATATAGATCATTCCCATAGTCTGAATATGGGCTCTCTTGAACATATATGCTTGTTTATGTCAACTCTGCCTAGAACATCAGCACCAGGAAGCCAGTAACCTCCTTTACTTCACACTCTGTGAAATTCACACCTACTGTGACTGCAGAGTGTACCTGCAGGGAGCCCAGTACAGCTTATAACAGCAGTGACGTTATCCTGATGACAAATGCAGCTGCTCTTTCCCCTTCCTATAACATCAGGCTGAAGAGCTGATAGCCCACAGTTTTAGAGCTATAACCTTGAATCTAATTCTGATCAAGAAAAGGGCAAACATACAAAACCTGAGGAATCTGTGGGTGCTTATGTGTAAGCCCAATGCCATAAATTGACTCTTAAAGCAAAAATCCGAGGCAGCTAGTGCCCATTTCTGGAGACCCTTTTCACTCTCCCCCCTTCCCCAATTCTTCTAATGTGGTTTACCTTCTTGCTTTCTAACCCATCCCCTCTTTTAAAACAAGAAATGATCTCATGAGTACCAGGATTCTAAAACGCTCATGCCTACAAGCACCAGAGAGCTGATATTAATGAGAGAGAGGCACAATTGTTTCCTAAGGGCTGCTTAATTTGCATTTTTTTAATTTAAATTTTTTTAATTTAAATTTTTCAACCAACACACACATTGTTCATACACATGCATTATAAGAATATTTTTCACTTCCATAACGAAATATATTCTCCTTCATTTTGCTTGAATTACTTTTGTCTTCCCACTTTTGACAAAGATAAAAATGTTATGAAACATTTCTTTACTTAGAAGAAGACTTCATGCAAGAATAAACATAAACAGCAAGTGACATTTAGCCTCAGAATTGGGGCACAAACAGGGAGCGGTGCTGACTGTGGAGAACTGGGAAGTGTAACTCTTTCTGAGGACGCGGGCCGCCCTTCTCTGTTCAGTTGATTGCTGCCTTGTGAGAATTTAGGCTCAGTGTTGGCAGATCTTCCAATTTTTCATATGAAGCAAGAAATCTGGATTTTATGTGATATCTCCTAGTTTAAAAAAATTGGCTGAGGTTTTTTAAACACTCTGCAAGCCAAACACTTTCGACTGCCAGTGTGTACCCCTTTTGATTAAGATTTGGACTGAAACTCATTATACCAATCTATTTCCTTTCCTACTAATTTGCATCTGCAAGTGTTTTAGCTCTTAATGTGAATTAAAAGGTTATGTCAGCTACCAAGAACTTAAGTCTACAGGATAGGAAGAAGAAAATTTAGCTGGGGACTTCTTCTTGTGCACAAAACTATATTATTCCCAAGCCTGGCCCTCAAAATTAAAATATTTCAGTATCAGGAAGTCTCACGTCAGAAGAAATAATCTGTAGGGCCGGCCGAGTGGCGCGATGGGTAAGAACTGGCTTGGGATGCCTGAGGGCCCCGGTTCAGATCCCACATATGAGGGCCAGTGACACTGCCCTCCACAGCTAAGATGCTGAACAACAGCTCAACCTGGAGCTGGGCTGC
>NW_017731595.1:930932-972728 GCF_001890085.2 Hipposideros armiger
GAGAAATGTAAACAGAAATAGTCTCAGAGACACAGAGGAAAAACTGAGGGTTACTAGTTGGGAGCAAGTGGGGATGAAGGAGAAGGGGAAGGGACAAGACAATATAAATTTGTAACTACAATATTGCCTCAGGGATAGAAAAGACAGTTTGGGGAATATAATCAATAATGTAAATATTTTTTAGGGGGCCAGATGGACTCATGTCTTGTTAGGGAGACCACTTCATAGACGGTGTAGAGGCCTGACCACAGTACTGTATTTCTGAAGCTGATGTTGAATAATATTGTATGTCAACTATAATTATATATACATATAGTCACAGGACGTGGAGCACAGTGTGGGAAAGGAGTCAATGGAATTGTAATAGATAAGCATGATATCGGGGGTGGGAAGGTAGTGGATGGGGGGAGGGGGGTTGTTACTTTGTGAGGGGTGAAAAGGATAACTATTGCATTGTTCTATACACCTGAAACTAATAATAAGAAATAAATAAAAATTAAAAATAAAATAAAATCCAAAGGAAAAAAAAGATTAATCTGCCTTATGTTCTAATCCAGGGATCAGGAAACTGTGGCTCACAAGCCACATGCGGCTCTTTGGGTACGTTCTGTCTCAAAAGTTTGCAGGCCCCTGTTATAATCTATTCCCTAAGGACTATGTCTGCCAAGGTGACAAGAGGTGCCAGTGTTTTTTCTCCTAGGACTTGAGATGCTATTATAATTCACTCAAAAGAATTAGAATTAAACTAGCCAGCCTTCTGATTTTACACATACACAGGAAAGCCTTGAATCTAGTGCAAACCAAAAAGCTAAGCTTACTGCCTGTTGCACGATTTCCAGTGCAAATGTACAAAACTTTCCCCTCCTATATACTAAGTCCCTTTGAGAATCAAGTTTTTTTTTAATGTTAGTCAAAACATGCATAAATTGAAAACATTATGCAAAGTGGAAAGCCAGTCTCAAAAGACCACATTTTGTATGATTTTATTTATATGAAATTTCCAGGATAGGCAAATCTATAGAGAAACATAAATTAAATTAGTGGTTGCCTAAGGGAGAGTGGGTAGTGAGAGGATAGGAGGAATGGGGGAGACATAAAGGCAGAGGGTTTCATTTGAGTATGATGAAACTCTTCTAAAATTGATTATGGTAATGATTTCACAACTCTGTGAAAATATTGAAAGCCATTGAATTGTATGGTAAGTGAATTATACCTTAATATAGCTGCTAACAAAAAAGGTTAAAAAATGTTAGTAACATTTTACTACATCAATCTGTTTTATATGCAGGATAATACTTACAAATTAATCAGACATTGCCAAGTGTCAGCTAAAAAAAAAGACTCCAAGTCCTTTGTTGAACCAACAGATGGAGTTTCCTTTCATAATAATATTCTTGATAAGTGGCAGCATAGTTTATTAGTCTAAAAAATGATACATTTGAGTATATAAAGGCTGGGGAAAAGATATTATCCTTGGGCTATCACATATCGTTATGGATCTTAATTGTTTTCTGGGGCATTATTAACCATGCTTCTTTTGAAGTCACCTGATACAACTGGCAGATACAATTCTCAGATGAGCATTGTGACTTCCAGGGTTGTGTTTCTCATATTTGTTTCAAGGCAGAACCCAATACTGACATCCATTTAGTGTCCACTCCTGGCAATTGAACTAGCACTACACATGCATTTTTTCTTAGTTGGGCATATTGCCAGCATGTGACTCATTTGGTGATCATGAGAAAAGAAAAAAGATGGAGACACTGAATTAGGAGAGCAAGAAATGGTTAAGTTCTCTAGAAGAATTGGTTAACACGTTGTCAAGTATACTCAGTAACCTTAAGAGAATCCCCACCTATAATATCTATTCATCATGTGTGGGATGTTACTCTCTGATGGAAATTATTTGATGATGAATAATGGACCGCGGTATAATGATTGATGTTCCATTGCCTGTGATGACTTTTTTTTGTAAATAAGATGGATCCAAGGAATGTTTTAGAGAAAAGAAAAAGATGGATGGGGCGTACTAGTATGCTCATGTAAGTAACTGCTACCAACTTAAATGGATGTTTCTGTAGCAGTTTCAATGATTTAACTAAAGACATATTTAATCACTTATTCATCCATCCTCCAAGATAATTTAAGAGAAGTAAGAAAGCAAAACAAAGCATCCATCACACTAGCAGTCAGAAAACAGAAGGAGCCCATTCCACTCACAGATTAAATTATCATGGGATCCCAGTTTCACAAGAACCTTAAAGATCAAACAGTTCAACCATCTACATAAATTGCTGAGCTACAGGGAGGAGGAAAATCTTCAGGGTCCTACTGCCAACCCCAAAGGATAAAGCAGGCAGGTCATGGTGAAGTAGAGTGAGATATGGTGAGGGACTTGCATTTTTCTAACTCTGGTTAATGTTCTCTGGCCCTCCCAAGGCAACACAGTGTCCAACTATCTTGCAATTGCTTCCCCATCGTGAGATTAGAAGTAAATGACTTGTACCTCTTTCTCTTTTATCTCTGCCATCTGCATTTGATGCCAAGAACTCAAAAGTCTTACTTTACCTCTGATCAACTGTGTATAACCTCTGTGTATAAGATGTTAAGATCTAGCGTTCCTGACAACATTAATATACATTAATATGTATATTCCATCTGCCTTTTCCAAGAAGGTGCGTGTTTTAATAAGTGGGTTACTTTGTCGTTTAAAAGTTACTTTGTGTTATATAAGTATGTGTTTCAATGCCCACCTACACACACAGTCACACATACTAATCTAAGATGAAGACATACCAAAATGCTACAGTGGTTATCACTGTGGTGAAGAATTGATAGGTTAATTTGTGTTTTGCTAGCTTACATCTTTCAATTTTTCTATAATGAACTAGACTTTGTAAGGAACTAATACATTGTTTTGGATTCATAAAGACTGGTCACTGAAGTCCCTTGGTAAATGTTAGTTAAGTCCAGAGTATCTGACCATTTTCACTATAAACTGCTCCCCAGTTCTACACATTTGATAACTAGTTAGTTCTCTGGATACAGAGCCTTGTTGGAAATTTTTATGTCATTTCTTCATATGGATGTACTCTGCAAAATTGTGTTTGGAACGCATCAATGCCTAATGAGCTTTTCTGTAAATTTTGTTAGTATTTCTTATTAAATTTGGGCCACAGCGCCATCAGTTACCTGGAAGACAGTGGTATGCCACCTTGGGATTTGGGGTTTACCATCATGTAAAAGTGAATCCTAAAAATAAATAAATAAATAAATAAATAAAAAAGTGAATCCTAACCAGCATGCAAAGATTCTACTGAGTGTAATGGAGAGTGATTTGTATAGCCCAAAGTAAAAAGCTGAGCAAGGTGTATAAAATTCAGGCCTCAAATTCCCACTTTTGGTGATGGCATCTTAATCAAACTGGCCTGGACATAGTGATGTTCATTTCTGTATTGTGGGGCAATTGTATTGCCCTGAAGCTCTCCTTAGTCCTGTCTCACTGTATTAAACCTAGTGATCAGAGTGGAGTCAAAAAAATTAGGACTAAATCAAGTTGACTAGGGAGTTTGCATCTCCCCAGATCACTAGGTCTTGGATGAGCTTGAATCTGGATCTCTTAGTTTTAATTTGAGTGGAATCTTGGTTTCTTTACCAAAACTCAAACTTTCTGGCCTGGCTGAGTGGCATGTTGGTTAAGAGCTGGCTTGTGATGCCAGCTCTGAGCAGCAGGGCTTGGATTTGGATCCCACATGAGGGCCAGTGACACTTCGCCCTCTACAACTAAGACAGTGAACAACAGCTCGACCTGGATCTGGGCTGCTGTGAGTCGCCAGCAATGGCGTAGGCTGAAGCCTCTGCTGCAGTGGGCTGCCACGAGCTACCGGGAGTGGCTGGCAGCTGGTGTGAGTTGCCAGCGGCTGGCATAAGCCACCGTGAGCTGCCGTGAGCAGCTGTCCAATGGCCGGCAAGTGACCTGCCTCACCTGGAAAGAACGCAATGCTAATACCAACAAGGGCCAGTGAAGCAACGTCCTCCAGAACTAGACTGAAGAACAAGGACAGCAACTTGTCTGTTCCCCTTCCCCCAATTCCCCAGCGCTGTTCCCATCCCCCAATTCTCCAATAAAATCTTTAAAAAAAAAAAAAAAGGAAAATTCAAACTTTCTAATGCAGTTTTCATTAGACCAGAAGTTTGGACCAAATATCTGCATTATCACCCCTTTCAGCAACCCTTGCCAAGATTGTTGACCTTGGCAGGCACACCTCCAGCCTTCAATCCTTCCCATCTGTGGGTTCCAAATATAACCCTCCTCCTCCCTTGTGTTTCTTGCCATTAGCCGATGGCACAGATCTTGAAACACTGTGATGCCATCCATCAAAGGAACCAAATGCTAGACATCAGGGTTTCAGCATGAACGATAGGATCCCTGCCCTCTAACTGGAACTACACAGACTAATAGCGAATCAGAGATTATGGTCTAAGGGAGGGAACAATTCATAGGTAGTTATAATGCAGATAATAAAAGGCTACTATTGGGGAAGCACAAGGAAATATGAGAGCACCCAACCTGGACTTGCGGGGTAGGAAGGAAAGCTTCTCAAAGATTTCCCCTTTGTGACTCTGGACATAGCCCTGTCCCAGCGCTTATCACATGAGACATGGACCATCTCTTATTGCCTGTTTTCCCCACTACGCTGACGCTTCCCCAAGAATTAACCCTTAGTCATCTTTAGATCCTTGGCACACTGCTTGGCACATTGTGTACCTATATAAGTGTTTGTTGAATGGAACATCTTTTATTTCCTTCATCTCTTTGTTTTTTAATAACAGCTTTATTGAGACATATTTCACATGCCACAAAATTCACACATCCAAAACATACCAAATACGTCCCATACAAAACAATGATTTTTCATTCGATGGCTTTTTTTCTTTTTAAGTTAGGTTGTTTATTTAAGATCTTTCTTTTTTAAAATTGGGGAATTGGGGAAGGGGAATAGTGTTGGGGAATTGAGGAGGGGGGACCAACCAAGTTGTTGTCCTTCAATCTTAGTTGTGGAGGGCGCCAGTCTCCATCTGGCTGCCCAACGGCAATTTGTGGCCCCTAAGCTCAAGTTGCTATGTTCAATCTTAGTTGTGGGTGGGCGTAGCCACCATCCCATGCAGGAGTCGAACCAGCAGGCTTGTTGTTAAGAGCACACGCTGTATCCACTGAGCCATCCGGGAGGCAGCTCAGCTCAAGGTGCTGAGTTCAGTCTTAGTTGCGGGTAGGCATAGCCCACCATTGAACAGGCAGTCTTGTTGTTGGGAGCACATGCTCTCACCAGATGAGCCATCCTGCCACCTGCTGGCAGCTCAGCTCGGGCGCAGCTCACTGGCCCATGTGGGAATCAAACCGGCAGCCCTGTTGCTCAGCGCTCACACTCTTAAGCTAACTCTTAACCAACTGAGCCACTCGGCTGGCCCTCAATGGTTTTTCATGTATTCACAGAGTTGTGCAGCCATCGATGCTATACAATTGCAGATCATTTTCATTACCCTAAAAGAAACTTTGTACTCTTCAGCAGTCACTCCTCATCCTCCCCTCCCTCCAGGCCTTAGCAAACACTAATCTACTTTCTGTGTCTATGATTGCCTATTCTACATATTTCATATAAATGGAATCATACAATTTGTGGCCTTTCATGTCTGGCTTATTTCATTTACCATAATGTTTTCAGGATTCATCCATATTGTAGCATGTAACAGCACTTGATTCCTTTTTATGGCTGAATACTATTCTGTTGTATGACTATATCACATTTTGTTTATCCATTCATCATTGGCTGGACATTTGGGTTGTTTCCACCTTTTGGATATTATGAATAATGCTGCTTTGAGCATTCATGTACAAGTTTTTTGTATGAACATATGTTTTTCGTTCTCTTGGGTATAAACCAAGGACTGGAATTGCTGGGTTATATGTAACTTTATGTGTAACCTTTTGAGGAACTGCCAACAGTTTTCCAAAGCACATTTTAAATTCCGACCAGCAGTATATGAGGGTTCCAATTGCTCTATATTCTCACCATCATTTGTTATTTTCTGTCATTTTTATTATAACCATCCTAGAGGGTGTTAAGTGGTGTCTCATTGTGTTTTGGGTTTGCATTTCCTTGCAATGGTGTTGAGCATATTTCGTGTTCTTTCCTTCATTTTCACCTTTTTTTTCTCTCATTGAGAAATGACCAGAACTGGAAATACAAGACTCGGTTGCTTACACATATGTTTCTCAAAGGAAGAAACCATTTATTATTTGTCTTTATATTCTCAGCAACAAGCACAGTGCTAAGCACATAGTAGATGTTAAATAATGTTTTCTGAATTCATCAATAAATGAATTTTTGAATGAACATATAAATCATTACAGGCCCCTTTTTTTCCTGCCCAGATTCCTCCCAGAATTCCAGGGGTTTTTTTAAATGTCTGATGAGAGTTTTAAAACTCTTGAAGTGAACTCAACAGATGACTCATGGTTTCCATGATGCAGAAGTAAACCAAGAAAAGCTGTGATATTTAAAAAGATAATTCTATACATGACCAAATCTCACTATGAAGTCATTTATCTCTCTCCCAAGAAGGGACATTTTTCTGAAATAAAGCCTAAGCAAAGTAATTTCTAAGAAATTGTGAAAAGGCTTCATGTTTTTCTGTTTTCTTTCTGGCTTTATTTTCTGAAAAGTAAGCTTTCAGTGACCTAGTTTAGCCAAAGATCCATGAAAATGTCATGGTAAAACATATAGTGAGTGACCTGTCATTTCAACCTGGCTAATCTTTATTGAAACCGATAAGAGTTTATTGAGTCAAAGAACTTCATAAGGGACTATGACTAGGAATAAGAATGACTTTGTTTTCTCAGCTTCTCCATTCTTCACATCCCGACAAATCAGACCTTGTTTGGATTTGGTGATCTTATTAAAACACATGCTTCTGTGGTACACTGTTGAGACACATGAAACGGAATTTGCTCTTCTGAATCAGTTTCTTGTGTTTGGGCATCATCTACAAGTGAAGGGAAAGAGGCAAAGACAGGTGGGCGGTAGTCTGGTTTTGTTTTTAAACGTTAGCTTCCTGGGTCAAGGAATTTGAACTAACAGTGCACTAGAAAGAGAGTTGCCATGGTTGGATTTTCTTTCTTTCTTAATAAATCGAACCTCTATTATTTCACACTACCTCGCATTATTGGGTTGCATATTATAATAATATCACAAGTTTACTGGAGTTTTTTTTAGGTGGCCTTATTCATTCTACTTAGAATAAACTGCGTATTTAAAAAAAAAAAAAAAGACCAGCATGACTTACAGTGGAGGACTAGACCTCAGAAGATCTAGGTTTTAGTCTCTGCTATTAATTTCAAGGGTGACCCTCGGGAAGGCCAAGCTCCTGAAGGCCTGTTCACCTCATGAGTACTTGGTGATCTCCCAAGACCTTTCTGGCTATAGTTTTCTGAATTTACTTACATGGTGCCTTGATTCCAAAGTAGATCGAGCCTCCTAAGAACAAGGTCTGAAATGAACCTCATGAAAGAAATTGTGTTGTTGGGCACCCCGAGCCCTGCAGGTGTCTCAAATCCTGGCTCATCTGCCTGATTCCTTGGCTCCAACCGCCTTCAGGTCTGTTCCCACCTGCACAGCAAAAGTGTTCACACCTATTTCTAAGGCTTTCTGAGATCCTGGGCCTAATATTAGCACTGGACATGTGAGATAAGATACTAAATATGTACCTGGGGAAGTATATTCAGTCAGGGAAAATTTTTTTTAATTTTTTCTTGTTAAATGTTTTATTTACCTTGTATATTTTAAAGGAAATGGTCGTGAGATGTGAACCCTAATGCAAAAATTATATTAGAATGTATAAAACAATTCAGCCTTGCCTCCTTCCTCACCCACCTTATCTCCCGCCCTCTCCTTATCCTCCTCCTAGCTATGGTGTCTTTGAGTTTAACATGACATCTCATATTCCTCTTTTTCCTCCTTCACAGGGTACATCCCCAGTTACTTAGACAAGGACGAGCTATGTGTGGTGTGTGGTGACAAAGCTACCGGGTATCACTACCGCTGCATCACATGCGAAGGCTGCAAGGTAATTGCACCGGGGACACTGAGCTCAGAGCTCAGCCAGCTCCAGTCCCCTCCCAGGATCCCACCAGAATGCAACATTAAGTTTAAGTTCAAATTAAAACCCAATTCCAACATTCGTGGCCTGTGATCATACAGGTGTCTGGTTGTCCTCTTCATTTTTTGTCATGTTCAAGAACTAAATTTTTTTTTCCAAATCAAAAATAATGAAATTAAATCTGGGGAGAGTGTGATGTCTGTTTTTTTACATAGGGAGATAATTAATAAAATAAAGAGAAATTAATAGAATTCTCACTTTGCGTTTTCAAATAAATAGATATTTTATAACATGTTATCATCCCAAGAAATAACCATTTCTCCTCCTGTTCTATCCCCAGTATTTGAAAAGACAGAGTTCACTCTACCCCAGACTGTCTGCCACTGATAACCTGAGTGAATATGTTCACTTTTAAGGGGTTCATTAGGGAAAACCTTTGAGACTACTTAGAGTCAATTATGCTCTGAAATTATCCAAATGGCTTTCTGCACAGCCCAGAGTCAGTAAGTAAATGCTGGTCATTTATCAGCTAATTTTATGCTCTGCAAACCCATCTTCAGAAGATACTTGACGAAAATGCACCAGTGATCAACAGTCAGTTCATTTCCCAAAAGTGAGCCTAAATTTGCCTACTTTCAACCTTCATCATCAAAATTTAGATGAGCTTTCTGGAAAATAGCTTTTGGTCCAACAACCTAGCCTAGAAAATAAAGTCTACTCTAAATGTAGATAAAGCCTAACCCAGTGCTATACACAGTGTTCAACTAATGTTTTATAAATAAGGAAGTGCATGAGTCAGGGAAAGACTTTTTAAATTTTTCCTTGTTAAATGTTTTATTTGCCTTTTACATTTAAAACTAAATTATCACAAGATGTAAGCCCTAAAGCAAAAAATTGTATTAAAATTTATAAAATCAATTCAGTCTTCTCTCCATCACTCAACTTACCTCCTCTCCCCCATTTCCCCTCCTCCTAACCTTTTACCCTAAACCCCAAAAATCAACGCATTAGCTCAGTTTCAAACTAAAGTGCCCCATTTCTCTAGTGGAATTATTTTCCATGCAAATTCCCTACTTTTTGTGCATGAAATTAAGAAACACTTAGCAGAAGCCCGCTAAAAGCAGAAGCTTGCTTAAAAGCCTGCTAAAAGATGATACACCCATTGGAAAGCAGTCATTTGTAAGGTCCCAAGGCCTTATATCTGCAAGACTGACTTTTGGAATGTGAGGTAATATGTTTTTATTCATCAGACCCTTTTGATCTGGAATTTTTAACCTTTTACAAAGATTGGGCTAAGGCTTGCTATTACATCTATGAAAATAATGTCTTAAGAAGTTTAACGGAACCAATTACAAATAAATCTTGGCTACCTATTAATTGAGGGACTTGTAGACTCTCTCTTTAGAGCATTGTTTTATTGGCTTGATTTGAAAGTAGTAAAACTGCATTGCTTTAAATACATTCTCTCATTCCAAAAGCTCAGTAATTCAAGTGGGCCTTTTTTCTAAATTAACCCCAATTCATAAGGCTTTACCAACCTGATTATGCAACACTGAGATTCTTTCACATCAATTTCTACTGGTAAATTTTGAATTCTGGGAAAAACTATAATGAAAATTCTATTCAATACTCAACTCCCCGAATGACTCTAAGGACTGAATGTGCCCTGCAGAGAGGACTTAATTGACTTAAACAAAAGGAGAATCAAGCATATTAACCCATGTCCCTGCCTTACATATCTTCATGGTGATCAAGAAATCCATAGCCTCTTTTCCCCCAAAACATAGGATGTTTGGGGCCTGCTTCAACAGAGGTTTACTCAAAACAAGAACTCATGGAGCATAAAACTAGATTCCTCAGCCTCTGTGCCTTCGTCTCAGATCAGAACCCTGTTTCTAGGGTTGTCTCAATTATAAAATCAAGAAGAAGCCTTCCTAGTGTCGTTATTCAGATTGTTTAATTGAGGACAAAGTATCTTGGAAAAAGACAAACGACTTTTTTCAAATGAAACACAGTTTTTTAAGTGTGGCCAAAGTTGAAAAAGGTTACGCTTCATGCATTATTTATCAAACCTGCAATTTAAAAATATTGCTGCCCCATACTTGCAATGTGTGTAAGGAGAATCTTCTTTGCCCATACTACCCTGAAGACAGTGGAAATCTTTTGAAGGTGTTTTGTCTGTTGGGATAGGCCAGTTTTTGTGCATCCTTTGTAGAAAGAATGTTGATACTGCTCCACAATAAATCGTTTTTAAAAATAGAGGGCCGGCCAAGTGGCTCATTTGGTTAAGAGCTCGCTCAAGAGTTTGAGCTCTGAGCAACAGCGGTTCGAGTCCCAGCCCGAGCTGAGCAGCCGCTGAGCTGCCAACAGGTGGCAGGATGGCTCAGCTTAAAAATATAGATAGATAGATAGATAGATAGATAGATAGATAGATAGATAGATAAAGAAAGACTGAAAGCTTTTTGAACAGTTGCCCAAATATTGAAGTAGGAGGGTGACACTTAGCTCCATATCACACTGATTAGTGCATCATCTCAGACCACTAAGAAATGCATCCAGTTCTTCTCAAAAGGCAGGGAAACACTTCTGGTGTTGATTTATAAAAGCAAAACCTCCATTCACCAATAAATCGTCAATGGAATATATGTCCTTAATCAGTCCCTGCGACATCCTTTTTGTCACATCACCTCTAAAAACACTTTTTATAAGTAGACTATGTTAAATATTTCCTATCCAAGTTCACTTCCAGAACTTAATTTTTGTCACTTTTTAAAATTAAGGGACCTAGCATCTTTACGTGTACTCAAATAGAGTGGTCCCTCATCACATGTCAAAATATGTTTTTATTATAGCTTCAGGGAGACCAACATCTTAAAAGGGACTTGGTCCATGACATGCCCAAGAAAAGTCATCAGAGATATGCCACAGAAAAGATGGCACAATGAACAGTGGAGTCTGCTACCTCCATACATTTTCAAAATAAGCAAAGTATACATTATTTCATTCATTCCATTTAAAAATTCACAGAGTAGCCTTTTTGGAGAAATGAATGTTACCCCTGTGTCTGGTATATCATACCTCATTCTCTCCTTAATGTTGTCTGACTCTTCAGTATGCTCCCCACCCCCCAGTACATGAGTCAATGTCAGAGTATGGGCGAGAAAAGGGTCTCCCCAAATTCAGATAGAGTCACAACTGTCTCATCCTCATAGCAGCAGCCAGCATTCCCACTGGAGGCCGTGGACTTTGGTATTTCCACCCCTGGGGAAGTTTTGCCTCCTCCAGAAGGAGGTAGGCTACCCAGCCCCTCACTTCCCTGTTAATGCCATATGTCTTCTGCCTGGAATCTTCGGGTTTGTTTTCCCTCCAGGCAGGGGTAACCCTTGAAGGGTGGATTGGACAGAGAGTAACAGGGGTAGAGGAAGGAGATTCACAGGGAAGCTTATTTTTCACACTGTGGAATGCCCTGACATTCAGGCTTTGGCAGGATTTGCCCACCTTGAATAAATACCCAAGGAAACACTGCCAACATGTCCAACAGCTGCCCCATGTGTGATTTAGTGAACCATTCAAACTAGTGGACTCAAGTGTTTGAGGATGCAAGATCCAAATATAATATGACAGTTTCTCTGTTAAAGCTTGAACAACAGAAATGATAATAAGGGTTTTGCACACATGCCCTAAAATCAAGTCCATTAGTTTCAGTTATTGCTGTTATTTTTCTATTTTATTCCTCTGTGCCCAATATAAAATCCTACCTTTGACTTTTTCATTATAAGGACGAGCTCTTGTGTCTGAGTGAGGAATATGCAAGTGGTATGTGTACATAATCAAAGCCAAGGAAAGTGAAATGGGATAATTAAAATTTGGACTTAATCTAGGTCAGCTGGCATTTCAGTCCCACCGCATACAAAACAAAGTTAGAGGTCCCCTTTAAACTTTAGTACAGAACATCCTTCAAATTTGTTTTGCCTTGCTATTCTGCTAAAATGAAGGGGTTTGTTTATTTTTCTCTTTGGGGGTAGGAGGGGACTATTTATAATTTGTTCATCTAAAACATTTAAATGACACAGTAAAATTGGATTCAATTTATATCGTATAAGCAATTACGTGAATTAGATTTGGAGTCCAACTCCTGGGTTCCAGGCAAGTTCCAACATGTACTTACCATGTGATTTGGGGGAAATGATTTAACCTGGCTCAGGCTTAGTTTTTTTAATCCCTACAATGGAGACATTAAGAGTGCCTAATTCCTATGGTTGCAGAAGAGAGAGAAGGATATGGAGTGTGCCTACAGCACTTTGCAGTGTGCCCCTCACAATAAGTGCCATCTACCATTATTAATTCCTATAAAACAGAAGTATAGATGTCAAGACTTAAGCATCATGTCCAAAAAGGTTCTAGTGTAACATACTCTTGAGAATGTCCTACAAGCCACCTATACCTGGAATTAAATAGTATCCTCAGAAAATTTTACAGTGGCACTCTGCCTTAAAATAGGGAGAAACATATTGAACTTTATGGTATATATATCTATGGATACTGGAGAAAAAGAGTGCTATGAAAGGTAAAAAACCCCAATGCAATGAGCTATGGGGAAAAAATTTGGTAGAGAACGTGAAATTTTGTACTCCCCAAGCACTATTATTTCAAGGGCTATCTGAACTGGTCTAGACAATCTGAAGAGTCACAAACAAGAATTAAATGAAATCTCTAGACAGTTACTTCCATTTAATTACTAAATGATTAAATTATGAATGAATAAAGCACTGCAAGTATCTAGCTCTTTTATTCTCCAGTTTAAAGTATAGCAAATCTCTTCATATAATAGATTAATGTAGCCACACAATTATGGCACTCTCTGAAATGAAATAATATAATTTATATTACTCAATGTTTAGAAAAAATATAAACAAACACTAGATTTTTCCCATTAACCTCTTTTCCTTGGAAAAAAAAAGCCAAAAAGTCATTGACTCTGTAGTCCTGTGATATCTCCTTCAGCTGCAATTTAGAATTCTTTAGATTCACTTTGGGCCAGTTGTCCTATACTTGGTTAAGTAGAGCTGCAGGCCCATACACAGGTAAGGTCCAAAACAATCCATCACAGTTACGTGGACGCAAAATCCTGGATTCATTTATTTCTAGAAAATAAGAAACTGTTGTCTTGGGTCTTTTTTCATGTAGGGTTTCTTTAGACGAACCATTCAGAAAAATCTCCATCCATCCTATTCCTGTAAATATGAAGGAAAATGTGTCATAGACAAAGTTACACGAAATCAGTGCCAGGAATGTCGCTTTAAAAAATGCATCTACGTTGGCATGGCAACAGATTGTAAGTACTCTTCTTTGCTTTATATTCAAACGGTGTTGATTGGGGAAGGGTTTGGTTCAAGGAGATCAAGCAGGCAGAAAAGCAATCAAGAACCCATGTGGGCAAAGGGAAGACACCTAGCATTCCCATAGCCATAGCTGGGAATGCTACCTACCCCCCTGGGTCCCCCTTACCAGCGCCTAACTCTCAAGGGGTCCAAATGATGAGTGAGGTTAAATTAGCCTTATCACAGTTGCAAAGCTGTTAGCAATACTCTGATTGCCACGGGGCGTCCAAAGGAGAGGTCTCGTCCATCCATGTTGATAAGACGTACTTTTACACACAACGTTCACATGGCCAGAGCCTCATGGGCGAGTCCTAATATTATTTCAGAAGCAGAGACAGGAATTTATTTTGTGGCTATTTTGGGAGACAGGGCACTGGCAGAAAACATCATGTTCAGAAATTTCTGAAGAATGTGAAGTTGAGTGCTATTGCATGAGTCATCCTGCAGTTGGTTGTTTGTTATATTTTTAGCCTTAAAAACATTCCAAGCTGAAGTTGTCCTATCCAGTTTTTCAAAGTGCCGCAGCATATGGTGGTGAGATTAGCCACTGTTGGGGTCTTTTCTCCCCACACTGGGCAAGGGATTTACACCAGTCACGTCAATTAATCTAATAATAAAGTAAGAATCATGTCATGCCGAATGTGTGGCCTCCCTTTGGCCAGGCATCAGGGTTAATGATTTCTACTGGCATAAACATTTTGCACATCAATGAAGGATTCCAACTTTGAGTTTTAAAAAAAAAAAAGAGAGAGAGAGAGAATAAAGGAAAGAAAAAAAAGAATGCATTGAGGATTTTTCCCCCGTGAAAAATGAAATAATCATGGCTTACATTTATGTGGCAAACAGGGTTCTCTCAGCTAGAACAAAAATATCTGTTGAATGTCCTGGTTTGCCCATTTAAAAAGACGGAATGGGAAGTCTTTAAAAAGGAGGAGAGTTGTGTTCAGGCGTTTGGCTGGAAATCCTGGGTTAATCCCACCGCTGACTGAACATGTTCTTTTAAAGGCTTTTTAACCCTTGCCAACAATATGCCAGAAAAGGATATGTAAAAATGATGGACATAGAATCAAATACTTAGAAGTCTCACTATAAATAACTTTTTAGTCAGTATCCATTTCATTGTTTTATTGAGAAGTTACAGATATGAATGTTTATGAGGTTAAAAACCTTCATGTTAATCTAGACTGGGTGGAAATTAATTTGGAGTGGGCTTGACTTGCTTATGAAGTATTATAAGAGCTCAGGCTTTATAATCACAAAAACTGTCGGGAGTCCAGATCTGTCCCCCGACTAGCTGTGTGACCATCCGATTGAACATCTGATTTCCCTTCTGTGAAAGTATCACCTACTTTGCAGGTTGTTTTTAGGATTAAATTAGATAATGTATGTCAGGTGCAACCATCCGTGGTGGAGTTTGGGAAATGGGGCTGTGAGTATAGCTGCCTTTCTCTTCCTTTAATGAGTGAACTAAAATGAACAAGGTCATTCATATTTCCCACATTTGTCCATGTTCCCCTGACTTTGGTGATTCAATCAAATCTAGATGACCTGGGGTTTTCTTACTCTGTTTGTGGACTAGCTGAGCTCCTTTGGTTCTCTGCCTCCTGCTATGTTTGCTTTTTTTCTTTTCCTACCAGGTCAAAACCTTCATCAAGAAATGGCCCTAGGACAATGATGTTATAGAGCTGGAGTCAGGAGTCTGGGTCTTGCCTGGGCTCTGCCATGAACTTGCTGTGTGGCCTTAGGCAAGTCGTGATCTCTCTGGGTCAACTTCCACCTCTGTGAAAGGAAGGAGTTGGACTAGATAATATCTAAGGTCCCTTCCAGTGCTAAAAGACTGTCACTCGGTGGTGTAAAACCTCAGCCTTTCCATTCCACTGATAATTACTAAGAGTCTGGTGAAATGGTTTTGTTTTGGAAATGACCACGGAAGTATAGGTTTCTTGTTACCTGCGCTTCTTACTTCCCTTTTGCATAAATGATAAAAAAATCATGGCTACATTTACTAAGCACTTGTGGTTTGTTATCACATTGAATACCCTGTGAAGTGGATTATTATTGATCCTATTTTATGTAGGAAGAAATGTAAGCTCAGAGAGCCTAAGTAATTTGCCAGAGGTCACACAGCTAGAATGTGGTAGGGTCAGGATTCAAATGCAGGTCTTTCTAGGTTACAAAGCCTGGGCTCCTTAACCACCAGTAAGGGCTGACCAGGTAGAGAGTAACGCAAAATGCGTACCTGTGAAACCTAGCCATATTCCAATTATTCCTTAAGGGAACTAATGAAGCGTTAGAGTCCTTTTTCTGAGGAAGAGATCATCAGGCTCCCCATGCATCGCTTCAAAACTTTTCTTCAACATCCCCAACTAATTTCTCTTAGTAGGAAAGTTCTCCTTACTAGGAGCTATTTTGAAGCAGGAGGGAAGTTACAGAAACCCTGAGAGTGAATTCAGATCATTGGCTAGACACGGCTCTTCTGGGAACCTGTGGGTTCATCCTTATGTGTGGCCACCTTCTATGGAATGGGGACGCCCAGGGTCCAACCACCCCAGGGCTTTGTTTTGAAAAGCTGGCTAGGCATTGGAAGTTTGACACTAGAGCTTATGTTGGACCGTGGCTGGTCAGTGGCATTTGCCACCAACGGTAGAAAATACCCCAGTGTGACCCACCCGGTAGGCCTCACTGAGCCATCTATGCATCAGTGGTCCCCGCCCCTGAGGCCCCGGGACACGCAGTCTGCCATGTGCCTGGGGAGTATCTGTGTGCTTTGTCTCCCTGTCCCTCTCCCAGTGGTACTGGATGACAGCAAGCGGCTGGCAAAGCGGAAGCTGATTGAGGAGAACCGGGAGAAGAGACGGCGGGAAGAGCTGCAGAAATCCATCGGGCACAAGCCAGAGCCCACCGACGAGGAATGGGAGCTCATCAAAACCGTCACCGAAGCCCACGTGGCCACCAATGCCCAAGGCAGCCACTGGAAGCAGAAACGGAAATTCCTGGTGAGGCTCCCATACATAGCTGAATATCGCTGCATGCCGGCGCTTTCTACCTGGATTCGTTTAGTCCTCACGCCCTGGGATGCTGGGGTTCCCGCCCCATCTTACTGATCGGGAAACTGCAGCTCTGAGGAGTTAGGTGACTTGCAGAGCCAGTATCTGAATCCAAGCCTGTCTGAGAACAAAGGTCACTCCCATCATCTACTACTTGCAGGTCACTGAATTTCATAGCAGTTTCTATGGCCACATGATCTGTTTGCTGTTGCTGTTAGTAAGGCCAGCCCTGCATCAATTAGTAAAATTCTTTGCCTGCCAACTTTCCCTTTTTATACCCATTTCTACCCTCAGATAACCATGTATATACATACTTAGTCCGCTAAAATGTCTCCAAAATATTCCCTTTAGAGTAACCCCTAGAGTGAAGTGTCCCATATCTCAAATGCATTTTTATGTCAGTAGAATTCAAAATGTTTAGCTTAAAATACATGATCTCAAGTCCAGGAAGACAATGGGAACAGGGAATAGGGATGGGGGCAGGGGCTGTGCCGAGAAAACAGGCCTTTCAAGACCCTTGGAATATTGATGTTTGGTGTTTTTATAAAAACTAGCCACTGTGAACGTCCCTCCCACGTCTTTCTCCTTTGGACCTCACAGTGCTTTGAGGTAGGCTGGGATTACTCTCCCCACTTTACAAATATGCAAACCAAGCCCAAGGCCTTAAGTGGCTCACTCAAGATCAAACTACTGTAAAGCGACTCAGGTCTTGGGGTTCCAAGTCCAGGCCCTCTGCCCACCTCACCAGACGGACCACCCATCCCACCACCAGCTGGATTGGACCTCACAGATACTGCTCTTGGTTTGACAAGAACCTTTTATGAGCATCTCACGGAGCCCCGGCTTCAGACCTGCTATGGGTTTATTTGTATCTCCAGGGTACACAGAGTACCTTCCCGCCTGAACAAGAAGATTTAGTGACATGATTATCTTTGTACGTCACCGTCACCATTATAATGGAATGGGTTTTTCTTCGTGAAAACAGTACAACAACCTTAAAGGAAAAATTTAGAAAGAGAAAGCTTACCTGTAATGCACCTGCCTTCAAACACTTTCACGTTGTAAGGAGTGGGTTCCAACACACTCTGTGGATGGCTTCTACCAACAATAGTGTTAGCAAACATGCTGCATGGCCCTTACCAAATGCCAGGTACTATTCCCAACCCTGTAGGTAGATGTCGTTAATATCTCTGTTTTACAGAGGAAGGAACTGAGGCAGAAAGGTTAAGGAAGGTTACCTGAGCTCCCACAGCTAGTAAGTGGTGCTGATGGATGCAGCCCAGCTGCAGGACCCATGCTCTAAACCAGTACACCATGAACTTGGCCACCTACACAAACCCTTTTCGAAAGACACATCTTTGGAGGGGCTGCCTCTTACTGCCTTGATCTGCATCCTCAGCCCCACCCTGGTATATCACCCAGGCAATTAGAAAACACTAATTCTGGATAGATAGATCAATTCTAACCCAATATATTTGGGGCATAGCAAGATAGAGTCCTGTCCAACCCTGATCCTAAATCTGTCCTTTCCCCGAATGTGTCAGCCATAAAAGGACATTGAGGAAACCACTTTCAGGCCTGTCACTGCCATGCACAGAGACCAAGCTGAATTCCAAGTAAGGTGGGAGATTTGGGGCACATCCTGTACTTCCCCTGGGAAATTCTATACCTCTATTTTCTTTACTCCCAAAAGAGAATGGATACCACTATAACTAACCAATTCAGTGGTCTTTACAGTGCTTCTTTCCAGACTTAAAGATTTGTTCTTTTATTTAGAAAACATGTATTATTGAGCAGCTACTACATGCCAGGAAGTGGGAAAACTCAGCCATATTCCAGCGGAGGGAGACAGACAGTAAAGGTTCAACAAACAAGGCAAATGCAGGTAGCGGTAAATGCAATGAGGGAAATAAACATGGTGATGGGACAAAGTGATTGTGAATTGGAAGTGGGGATAGACTTCACCTCTTTAAACCGGGTGGTCAGAAAAGACCTCTCTGACGAGGTAACATCTGAGCTGTGTCTGAAAGCTGAGAAACCAACTCTATAAGGTAAAATATAATCAGACCTCTTTATTCCTCATGATCTCTTCAGCAAATAGAGCACAATTTCTAGTCATTTAAAAGCAGCAAAGTCTGCACCTTTAACTCCAAGGCTCCTAACAGGTTTTATCAGCCAGATCATCTATAGAAAGAACCAAAGAAGGTGTGGCACAGCATGATTTGCCATTAGTGTTTTTGTCAGGACCATGAGATTATCAAGGCACAATAGGGCTTTCTTCAGGAAGGTAACATTTACAAAGAGCAGCTGTTTTACCCATCCATCTCCTATTCCCCCTGTGAAGCTGACATGAAATGTATATTTTGTAGATCCTTGATCTGCTCAAGAAATTGCCCCTCCTGATCCAAATACAAGTGACCACTTCTTCAGGCAATTTTTTTCTTAGAGGGGGGAGATCAGAATGTCTCCACTGTCCCATTTGTCTCTACAGTGCACTTCATTTCTGTCAGCCAGTCCTCTTCTATCACCTCGCATCTCCTCAGGGGAAGGGCCATGTTCCATTCAGCTTTTTCACCAATGCCTATCACATGTGTGGTAGAAATTTGTGGTAGCTTTTCTCCAAGATGGCTGCCATTAGATTCATTCCTCCCTGTATACACAGCCCATTCTGTCCCATGGAGAGGTAAAGTCTGTTCCTCTCCCGCCTTGAACTGGGCGGGCCTATGATTCCTTTAAACAATGGATTTGGGCAGAGTGACTTCTAAGGCTGAGTCATAAGAAGTCTTGCAGTTTCCACTTGGTTATCTTGAAGAGGGAAGCCTCCTAGTCTCCCTGAGAGAAGCCAACTGCCATGTTTAAAAAAAAGTCCAACTCAACCACCCTAAGGCCGCCATGCTGTGAGGAAACACAAGCTATCTCTGTGAAAAGAACACATGAAGAGATTCTCAACCAGCCCAGGCACCAGAAATGTGAGTGAAGAAGCCTTCAGGTGACATCAGCCTTTGCTGCCATTCGATGATAGCTGTAGGAGGGAACCCAAGCGACAACCACCCAGCTGAGCCCATCAATCCGCAGAACTCTGGGACGAGTAAAACTTTGTTGTTTTTAAGCCACTGAATTTTGGGGTAGTTTGTTATGTAACAATCGATAACCAGAACAGAACTTAATAAATATTTGTTAAACAGAACATACAGTTCTACCAGCCCACCCTCAGAGACAGTACAGCTAAGCCCTGTGTCTCAGCCAGGTTACATATTTACAAATACTCCTTGCAAGAGGATGACCTCAATTGAGTATTTATGTTCACGATGAAAATTTCACTCTCTTGAGTGCGGAATTTTCCTGCAAGAACATTAGGAATCTTCAAAGACTGCTTTGCTAAATGGTATCTATGTCCTGAATAGGCTTCTACACATTAGGATGTGTGCCTCCTGCGTAGCTGATACCCCTTATTTTTGCTTGCAGCACTGCTCTGCATATTATTTCATTTATTTTTATGTGATGATGGCCCATCTTGCTCTGAAAAAGAATTTGAGGAGCCCTGTTATGTTAATAATAGCATAGTATTAATAATACATCATAAGGGAGTAAAATGATATGTTGTCATAAAAGCTAGAAGTATTCATTTATCTGGAATGGGTAAGTAACTTATTCCTCAAAAGGAGGCGCTTCATCATCATTTTCTACCCCAAGACCAGGACTCAGGTCATAAATAGAGACGGGTGGTTTGACCTGGGTTTCAAATCTCTATTTGTGCTGAGAAAATAAGAGTCATTGGCAAACAGGAACTTCTGTAAAAGCCATGCGGATTTTCTAGTTCTAAAGCCACTCTTCAAAACTGTTTCCAAAAGCATTTAAATGATATAATTTTCTAGTTTTCTCCAATCCACTCAATTCTCTGATGGTACAGAAGTGCCCCATTTAATCACCAACAATTTGTGTGTGTTGACAGTGATGATGAAAAGTAGAATGTGGAATAAGAGGCTTCTGAAGCCAAACAAGGGAAAGAAGTGTCTCTCCACCAAGGGTACCTCACTTCTACACCTCCCAGAGGCAATGAGACATTTGGTTTGGAGTAAGCCCCCTACCAGCAACATCGTTGTCTGCTGACATTGTGTTATTAATCTGCTCCCTTTGTTCACATGCGAAGGCATGGCGTTGGGTGGATTTTCCACCCAAGTATAAAATGTAAGCATCAGAACTAGGACAAGCCGGCCCTGCTTTTCTCCTGGCAGAGCTACTGCCTGATTTCACACATTCTCTCGGTTGGGATAGCCTCGGAAAAGAAGCATAGGATCAGACAGGATGAGTGATTTGGCCATGTGTGCACTGTCTGGACAGGTCATAAGACACATGCAATCAAGTCAGGAAGACTTCTGTCACCCAAAATGATTATAACTACATCAGAAGAAGGCAGGGTAGTTTAGTGGTTATGCACATGGAGATGGAAATCAGATAGCCTGAGTTCAATGCTTGTCTCTGATGCTTTTTAATTACGTGACTCTGGGAGTGTTACTTCGCCTCTCTAAGGCTCAGCAGCATTTATGCCCTTACCAAATGATATAAAGGTAATCTATATAGGCACTTGGCATATAATTAGCAACCACATAAGTGGTTACTATATCCATCCATCATTTCTACCACCACTACCCTCACCATCTTGTCCCTGATTGTCCCAGGAAAAGGGAGAGCCCGTAGTAATGTCCTGAGGCTCAGGGATCTTTAATCACTATTGCTCTCTCCTTTTTTCACATCTTTAGGGGTGTCACGGGTGGTGATTTTAATGCCCCACTAACCCATATATTGAATGGAAATGAACATCAGTATTAACCCACTGACATTTCAAAGGACACCGAATACCATTTAAATACAATTAGATTTTAGATCTATCAGTGTTCAATAGGAAGATGTTTGGGTTCAAACAGGCCAAAAGTGTGTGTGTGTGTGTGTGTGTGTGTGCGTGTGTGTGTGTGTGTGTGTGTGTGTGACTCCCTACCTTTTTTTAACGTGTGTCCATGTTCCTTTTATCAGTTACTCTTCATAGCAGAGTTGTAATGTAGATAAGGCAGGTGAGATGAGCCTCATTTTCAGGGTGAGAGTAATTATAAAGACCACCAAGGAGGTCTGAAGGATTCAAGAAGCACCAATGCCCCAAGGAGGAACTGATGTGCCTTTTCCCTTATCTCAGTCCATGTGAAAAAGAAAGAGAAGAAAGCTGTACACGTGATTATTCCATCAATTCCATCTGCATCCAGACAGCCAACAGAACAGGAGCCTTCCATGAGCTGGCCACGCCAACAGTTGCCCCAAAAGATCACCATTGGTTGTGAAAACACGACAAAAACCAGACTTCTTTCCCGTCTACTCACTGCGCCCAAAACAAACAATTAAAAAAGTAAAATAAAATAAACAGAAGAACCTGCTGGACAATTCAAAAAAGGTCAATACTGCCAGAGTTTGTTACGTAATATATTTAACAGCTTTCCCCGGCAACCATGGCTCCTACCGCCCTGGGAGGGCATGGGCTGCTCCTGTCGATCTTCATGCCCTGGCAACAAGAGAGTAAAAGCATCATTCTTTGCTTTTCTTCCTGCTAAAAATTAGATGTGAGCAGTAACAGGGGAGCTGTGGGAAGAAACATGGTAACTGGTTTCCGCTGAGCTGGATGTGGTTACGGCTAATCCAGCGGTTCTCCAAGTGTGGTCCCAGGCGAGCCGCATCAGCACGCTCCGGGAACCCGTTAGAAATGAGGATGCCTAGGCTCCGCCCCTAACCTACTGAGTCAGGAACCCCCAGGGTGGAGCCCAGCAAGCCGGGATTCTGACGCACAATGAAGCTGAGCACCAAGGTGACAGTCTTGTCACTGGCCGTGCCCTCACCTCTTTGCAAGTGAGGGATTCAGCCTTGCTCAACTCGCTCACAGCCCCAGTCCTTCCTGCCCATCTCTGCCCACCCCCACCCCCTGCACCTTCCACCCCTGGGTGCTTGTTCCTGTCTGTTCACTGTGGCTCTAGGCAAAGGTGTCCACCATCAGGCAGGGCCTTTGTCTCCAATCTCTTTGATCACAGTCACAACTTCCTGGAAGACAGTGGGAGAGGCTGGCATGGGGAGTAGGGAGAGGAGCAGAACATATGTGCCCTACTGGGAAAATGTGCAAGGCGTCAAGGCCCCCGAGCGGGCAGAGATGAGACTCCTGGCAGATTGCTGTGTGGAGTCTGAGCCTCCAAGATCCCAGTCGTGGCCTCAGACGATTGTTCTTAACCTCCCTGAGCCCTTGTTTGCTCTCATCTGCCAATCAGGGAGTGTGTGAGAGCCTAAGGGGCTGGCTGGCTGGCAAGCCACAGATAAATGGCTGTTACTGTTATCACAGTGACAAAAAACGGCAATGGAGAGGCCTGTTCCTGGCAGGAAGCACTGGTGACAACAGGAGATATATGAGAGGCCACACCATGGTGGTCACTGAATGCCTGGCTAAGGAGCTAGACAGCTTCAGCCGCCATTGAGAGCCAAATATCAGCACAGCCACCTGGGGGCTTGCTAAAATGCTGATTCTGCACCATTCGATGGGGGGGGGGGGCGGATAGGGGGAGGCTGAGAGTGTGCATTACTAATAAGCCTCCAGGTGGCATCTGGGCTGGGCTGTCACACCACCCTTTGAGTAGCAGGGCCATGCATTGTTCTTAGGCTAGTGAACGGCAGACAAGTGCCCTCAGGACATTAAATTCTAGTAAAAACCCCCCACTCTGCCTGAGGTTTGCTAAGTTTGCACAGCTCAATTCCTGTAGGCAGCCTCGAGATGGTCCCCCTCAGCCGGCTGAGACCTCCAACTGGAGTCTGTAGGGCAGACAGGGCATCAAGCCCCAGCAGCAGGATCAGAAGCAAGAATGAATCCACAAGGTGCTGTTTGCCAGGGCTCCCCCTCCACACTCTCCCTCAATGCCCACACTGTGCCCACCTCACACACAAAGACAGGCATCAGAATGTGCAGTGCCCTGAAAGTGGCCTAGGTTTTATGTCACCTGGTGTAAATATATATACCCTTTGTGCATTCAGAAACAAACCCCAGATTCCTCGTGTTTCTCCCTTCCTCTCTCTCTCTCTCTCTCTCTCTCTTTCTCCCCTCCCCCCTCTCTTCTTTTCTTTTCTTTCTTTCTTCCCTTCCTCCCTCCCTCCCTCCTTTCCTCCCTTCCTTTCTTCCCCCCCAATCCTGTGACTATTATCACTGGGGGCCTGTTACAACAATAGCTAAGACATATATCTTTGCTCAGAGAACTAAACGATGTGAAAACTGTAGTTTGTTAATAAACTATGTGAAAAACTGGAAACTGTACAGGCTGACAGCCCAGAAGAGACCTTCTGCCACGTGAGAACTAGAATAAGTAAAGATCCCTTAAACTTCTTCATTTAAATACTTTTTGTTTCTCCTCCTTAGCCAGAAGATATTGGACAAGCACCAATAGTAAATGCCCCAGAAGGTGGAAAGGTTGACTTGGAAGCCTTCAGCCATTTTACAAAAATCATCACACCAGCAATTACCAGAGTGGTGGATTTTGCCAAAAAGTTACCTATGTTTTGTGAGGTGAGGAAATTATTTTTCCTACTGCATTACTTTTCATTATAGTTCCATCAATTTCCAGGAATACTGAATATTATATATAATTTAATATTAACTGGTAGGGACTTAGTCCTATGAAAGCAATGTCAGTACAGAATGAAAATGCACTTTGTTTCATTTTATTTCCCCACCTCTTCTATTCAGTTATCATTCATTAGCTTATCCACATGAGGTCAACGAAGGTCCTATTCATCCATCGACTCCAGGCATAGGGGAATATGACAGCAATCCTTGCGTTAATCAGCACCTGCGATGTCCTGGTTACCATGCTCAAGTTTGCCCACATTAAAGGAAATCCTTATAACAGATTACAGGGTAGCTTAAATGAACCCCATTTTACAGATGTGGGACGTTGAGGTCCGTGTGATTAACTTATCCAAACATGGGGTTGTGGTTTGAGTCTAAGTCTATATTCTTTCAACTACATACCCCAGCAAGATGGTTGTGTGGTCGTTTCTTGGTCGAATAAGTTAAATGACCCTCACAGAGTGAGGATCATAATATCTCCTTAAATCTTCCTCTTTTCTTGTAAGTTCACCCCTTCTTGCCCCATCTTCAGGGCACCCTGAAGAGCTCACCCACCAGAGGTCATAGCCTTTCCCTGTGGGACACTTCATCCCTAACTTGAGCGGTCCTACCATGTGGTAGCTGAGAGCATGAGCTCTGCAGTCAGTTGCATGTGCAAGAATCTTAAATATGTTATTAAATGTCTTCAAACCTTGGTTATCTCATCTTTAAAATAGGAATCATAAGAGGATCTACCTTGTAGAGCTGTTGGGAGATTTACATGTTATAGTAAGTGCTTGGATCAGTCTTGGGTTGGGTCATAAGTACTCCATAAATTATAGCTGTTAATACCGCTATTTTATCCATTACATTACCATCCTGCCTCTACCTTCCTTTTTTTATTTATTTGGGATTGATTGTGTTTACTGGAGTATTGTTCCCTTTGAAAAACTCCAGTAGGTGCCAATCTGTTGCTCTTCACATCTCCAAGAGGACCCAGAAAGATACCAGATAGAGAGGACCACGCACTGCTGTGAACCTCTTACCTGAGCTACCCGAGTGATAAGTGAATCTAGTCTCACCCAGAAAGAAGCTGGGTTTCCTCACAGAAATGATTCTGTCCTCCCTGGCGTCCTGCTCATTTGTGTCTTTGGCTTTGTAATACAGAGAGCCCAGCTGGAGTCTGAGCGACTTCAGACATCATGGGGACACTTCTGGTTGCCTCTTTCTGAGCCTCCACAAAAGCCATACCCAAAAGAACACAGCAGTGGGCTTCAGGGTGCAGGTATCTGACCCCCAGACCCAGCTGGGGGAGAGTGTGCCTCCCTCTTGCACCCCAGCTTCACTGTGGTAGAGGCTGAGGTACCCGATGTGCCTGCCAGCTAGCAGCCCACAGTAGGAACCACTCGTATCCCACTCCCAGAGGAGCCAGGGAATCCTAGAGAAGGAATCTGACTTGTATCTGTATTTGGTGTGGAGCATTCCATGTATCTGACCATCTTTTTTTTTAATATTTATTAAAGTTTTAGAGGATATTACAAAAATCATACATATTCATTGGTGATTTATACAGCATAATAAAGGTAATGATTCATGATAACATCACCAAGAGATAAACTGCTGCCACTGGGAGCCTATTTTAGACTTTTTTCCAATAAATGTGTGTATGTGCACACTCACATATAAAAACACATACACATACAAAGGTCAGACAATTAAGTTCACAAACTCACCCTAGAAAAAGTGCTACATACCTCATTGCTGAATATCTTTATGGTCACCTTCGAAGTACTCCCCTTGGGAAGCTATGCACCAATACCAGCACCTAGCCCACCCTTCAAAGCAATTTGGAAATCTTTTTTTCTGGAATGGCCATCAAAATGTCTTCCTTTCAATATTTCCTTTATCTTCGGGTAGAGAAAGAAGTCACTGGGGGCCAGATCAGGTGAGTAGGGAGGGTGTTCCATTACAGTTATTTGTTTACTGGCTAAAAACTCCCTCACAGACAGTGCCGTGTGAGCTGGTGCATTGTCATGATGCAAGAGCCATGCATTGTTGGCGAAAAGTTGAGGTTGTTTAACTTTGTCACGCAGCCTTTTCAGCACTTCCAAATAGTAAACTTGGTTAACTGTTTGTCCAGTTGGTACAAATTCATAATGAATAATCCCTCTGATATCAAAAAAAGGTTAGTTGCAATAAGTTTGCGAACCTGTCAGAACTCATATATATGAAATATATTAATGTAATTTATACTATAATATACGTTCTATTTATGAAACCACTTTTTATTAAGGAGTAAGAAGCACATATCATAAGGGTACAACTCAGTTAATTTTCACAGGCTTAACACACCCATACAACCAGCTCCAAGATAAAGAAACAGAATGTTACCAGCTCCCTGTTGTGCCTAACGTTTTACACCCAACTGTAAAATATTATCATTTAAGTATTCTTTCACAAATAATTTGTAGTGACCACATAGCATTCCAAAGAATAGATCTACCATAATTTAGGTTATCTGCTTTCACTGGATCTTTAGTTCATTTCCAGTTCACTAATATAAATACTCTGCAATGAATATTCTGGAGACCAGGCCCTGCTCACAGTACTGTCTCCTCAGGGCAAACCCAAAAGTGGAATTTAAGGACCAAGGCATACACACCTTTTAAGGCGTTCAACACGTGTTTGTGCTTGCTTGCCCTCACTCTAGGCGTCATCTTTCCCCCTTCTCTTTGGGTCAAGCTTGTTTTCCTGGACCTTTCTTGGACCCCTCTCTCTGGGCTGTGTCTCTCGTCGCCCAGTCCTTGGTGTCTGAAGAGAAATTTGATTGATTTTGCCACTTGAGCTGTCCGTCACATGTTCCCCCTTCGAATACCCACCGAAACTATATTTTAGAAAATGAAAAGCTCATGTAAGCCAACCACTGCAGAGATATTTCAGTCAAAGAAAGAAAGAAACAAAGCCATCTCCACCACCAGTAACAAACACACTGTACACTTATGTCCATGACAAGGGTGAGGGGTCATCATGGGACTTTTCAAGTTTCCCTCAGATGTTTAAGCCTGCTTCAAAGTTCTGATTCCATTTCTCTTTCAAGCCTGATATTTTGCAGTCTCCAAATTACAAAAAAAGGGGGGGGCCACTTGTACAGCAGAGATGAGTATGTTTCTGGTGTTTGTGGCCTCCTGAGGATATCTAGACTTTAGACTTTGTCTTTGGAACCCTGAAGAGGGTTAACGACTATGTAAGCTGAGTGGGCTGGAGGTCCCAGGTGGTCTCAAGAGATAGAGGTTTCTCCCCAGAGGCAGTTTGATGCATCTGCTGCTGAAATTGCACTCATGGTAATTTTCTGCTAAGATCCATGCTAACCCACCAAGCAAGGACACCCTGGTCCTCAAAAGATCTAAAATCATTTCTGGCAGAGCTGCCAAAAACACACATAAGAACCACTTCTAGAGTACAGGGCACTGTCATCTTTTCCAATCAAACTGAGTGATACGCTTCTATGGAGACAGGAAGAGCCTGTGGGAGGATCCCTGTCTGTCTGCCTGTCTTTGGTGGAATATTCTCCCAATGAAAGTATTTTGGCAAGTGACTAACAGATTATGTGCCCATAGGCTGAAACAAATCTCACCAGCATCCTGCAAACCCCTCTTAAAGGAAAAGTCACCTGTCCTAGTTTTTAAACCTTTGGTGATCCTTGACAAATACTTATTAAAGTTTTATTTACATTTGAACTAATCAACAGTAAGTTAAAAAAGAAAGCTTCTATTTCATCTATAATCAGACTTGGCTACAAATCTGGGGCTTGCCCAAGTTTGTATACTTTGTGACAGATTTTTTTTAAATGAATGGTTTTCTCTGAGTAGTAATTTCTCTTTGCTGTTCTATGCCAGTGGTTCTCAAGAGAGGTATCCCTGAACCAGCAGCATGAGCATCACCTGGGAACTTCGAGAAATGCAGAAACTCAGCAATGTGTGGTTAACAAGTCCTCCCGTGACCCCGATAGGGCTGAAGCCATCGCTGCCCTAGGCGTTAAAGCCAGCCTCCACCCACTTCAGCCAGTTCTCCATCTTACCTGTGGAGGATCTGTCCATGTTCAGGTTTCCTATTTCCAGGGACCCAAGGATATACTTGAGGAGTACCAATTAGTACCTAATAAAAGCAAATCAAAGTCATTTTTTTTAATGCATGGAAGATGAGAATTCACATGTATGGATTCCAGAAACAAGCACAAGATGACTGTTATTCTGTAGAAAAAGCTAAGCAATTTGAAATTAAATGGTAAGGTGGCTAGGTAGAGTTAGTAAAAAATAGGAAAGACCCAATTTATTTTTTTTTAAGATTTTATTGGGGAATCGGGGGAAGGGAACAGACAAGTTGCTGTTGTTTTGTTCTTCAGTCTAGTTGTGGAGGATGTAGCTTCACTGGCCCAAGTTGGCACCATCATTGCGCTCTTCCTGGGAGAGGCAGATCAGTCGCCGGCTTCTGGACGGCCACTCACAGCGGCTGCTGGCTACACACAGAAGCTTATGGCAGCCCACTGCAGCAGGGGACTGAAGCCCACGCCGTCGCTGGCGACCCACAGCAGCCCAGCTCCAGGTTGAGCTGTTGTTCAGCATCTTAGCTGTAGGGGGCAGTGTCACTGGCCCTCATATGTGGGATCCGAACCGGGGCCCTCTGGCATCCCAAGCCAGTTCTTAACCAACACGCCACTCGGCCGGCCCAAGACCCAGTATTTTAAACGTGGTAAAGCAGTATTACTTTTAGTTTTATATAATAACCTAAAGTGAACTGGTCGAGTATTGCCAAGAGTATTTCCCAAAAAGAGTTTGTACATCCTTAATGAAGAGAAAGAAATTATGTGCAACTTACATATTCATTGTTTATGGAAACTTAGTCCCATTCAAAGTACTTCAAAGAGTGTGTTCTCTTCTATCCTTGGCATTGGACTCTGACAGGTCTAGCTGCAAATCCTAGCCTCACCTACAAAATATTCATGTGACCCCCTAGCTGTTACTCAACCTGACAGTGCCTGGATTTCCACATCTGAAAATGAAATTAGAATTAGAACATTAACCTCACTGTATTGCTGTGAAAATTAAATAAGGTGAGGCACGTAAACCTTGGCGCAATGCCCAATTCATCAGAAACACCCAGTAACTAATAGCCTTTCAAACTATTGTGCTAATGGCATTTAATTAAACACTTTCCCCATTCATACAACTCTGATTTTTTTTATTATTTTGCTTAGCAAAATTTTTTAAGTTTGTTATTAATGTTATCACATTATCACAAATCCTAATTAATAGGGCAACCAAATGTGCTTTAAATGAGATTGGCAGAAAGATCCAGTGTGTGTAGTAACTCTGGTGTGTGAGGTACTAAGAAGAACAAAACTCTAGGAGCCAGAAGTCTGAATACTGGCCTCATCTCTGCCCCCAACTCACTGGGTGACCTTAGGCAATGCTTTTATATCTCTGGGCCTCATGGGTAATATGCATTTGTAAGCGTCCCTCTAGTTCTATGTCTTTTAAGAGACTCAGGGAGCACACTTGCTTCAAAACACAAAGAGAAGCACAGTTGCCAGCTAAACAGTGGCGTTATCTGTTGATTACTGGAGTTATTAGACAAAAGTATTGGCAAATTTAACATAAACCCTCCTCTCAAGCAATTATCAGTTGGGCTATAATACAAACCCCCAGAATAAGGGGCGGTTGCATTTTCACATGTGACTATAGTACCAGTTGGACATCTTTATCTGTTACCAAAAAAATGCAAACTACTGAAATTAAATCAGGTGAAGATTAGGACCAACTTGGAGTATGAAAAATGGTAGAGCAAAGTCTGCAACCAAGTAGGAAAGGAAAAGCCAGAGTGTAGGCTCAGAGTACAGGACTCACGTCCTTCACAGAATGGTGCCCTTAAGAGACTGCCTGTTGTTCCTGACTGACGTTTGTCCACTTGTTCTTTGCTGATGTGGGCTCATTCTTTTCAGCTGCCATGTGAAGACCAGATAATCCTCCTCAAAGGCTGCTGCATGGAGATCATGTCCCTTCGCGCTGCTGTGCGCTATGACCCAGAAAGTGAGACTTTAACCCTAAATGGGGAAATGGCAGTGACACGGGGCCAGCTGAAAAACGGGGGCCTTGGGGTGGTGTCAGACGCCATCTTTGACCTGGGCATGTCGCTGTCTTCTTTCAACCTGGATGACACTGAAGTAGCTCTCCTTCAGGCTGTCCTGCTGATGTCTTCAGGTGAGTGTGTACAAGCTCATTACTGAGCATCAAAAGAGCTTTTGCTGGTCTGGTGGGAATTCAAATCACTTGAGTTTTTAACCCCTTTTTAGCTTTAGAATCAGAGCTCACTCTCCAGGGAACAATTGCAGGTTTGCCAATGTACTGGGAACTAAAGGAGGGTGTCAGGTATCTGATGCCTTTTGCAGGCTTCCAGCATAGTGGGAATGAACCAAAAGAGCCATTTACAAGACTCTATCAAATGGTCCACCTTCAGTGGACTCTACTCAGCCTGCCTCACAGTAGTTCCCTGCCCCTGCCCCATTCTGGTTTTGTGTACACGGTATGGGAATTCATGACCGCGCCATTCTGCGTTAAGTTCTGGGTGAGGAAACCATGAGCTAGAGCTAGAGTTTGTCCATAGCTTAGCTACAACTTAAGTTTCAGTTATTTATTGCTATATATATCACACCACCCAAAACTTAGTGACTTAAAACATCCAAGATGGCTGGGGTTGAGGCTGAGACATCAAACACAGCTCCAGGACGATATCCATGCAGTCTCTCCCCTGGCAGGGTAGTTGGACTTCTTGCATGGCTGGTGGATTCCACAAAGGAGAGTTCCAAGGATACCAAAGCAGAAGTTACAGATGTCTTAAGGCCCAGTCTTAAGTCATATAGCGTCACTTCTGACACAGTCTTTCCAAACAGGTCCCAGCACCAGCCCAGATTCAAGATTCCACCTTCCGATGGGGAGGAATGACAAAGAATTTGCAGCCATCTTTAATTTGCAGCATTGGCTTATTATCAAGACTTTTATTTCCCATTGATGAAGAGTAGATAATAACCCTGACACTTTTTTCTTCAGAGATCATGTCATAATAAATAAGAAATGCAAAATACATCAGACTCTTTAAGCAAAAGTAGTCTTTAAATAGAAGGTGGTTTCAGAGCCATCATCAGCATTTTCAGAGTTCCCTAAGTTTAGCTGTGCCTCAGCAATTGTCATTCTGCACTACAGCTTTCTTCTTAATTTGTCCATCTCTCCCTCTGAACTATTTACCTTTTAAGACCAGAGATATGTCTAATTGTGCACCCAGCACCTAGGCCAGTGTTCTGTAGACTTTGAGAAGTTAACCGCCATGTTCCCCACCTTCTGATGTTCACACCCTTATACCAATCCCCACATTGAGTATGTGCAGAACCTGTGACTTGCTTCTTCAATAGAATATGGCAAATTTGATGCCACTCTCATGTGATTACATTACATTATGTTAGATAAGGTTCTCTCTTGCTAGCAGACTTGCTCTAGAGACAGACTCTCCTTGTCGGTGGCCATGTTGGGAAATCTCACATGACAGGGAGCTGCAGGCAGCCCCTAGGAGCTGAGGACAGTCTCCAGTCTAACGGCCAGCAAGAAACTGGGGCCCCAGTCCTTCAGTAGAAATAAAACTTGTAGCGTTTTCTAAGAACTCCCGACGTGACTTTGAGTGAACCCCCTTGCTTCTCTGGGCTTCAGTGTCCTTTAAAATAAAGAAATTGAACTAAATAAGTGCAAATTATATTTCTGGAGGTGGGATTCAAGGTAACTTTTTAGCTGAGATTTTAGTGGTACAAAGAAAGTTTTAAATAACATGGATTCATATAGCGAGGAAGCTATTTCTTTTACAAGTTTTGTGCTGGCTATAGCTCCTTCTAAACAAGGCGTGAAGAGAGAATCAGTTTGATGCTAGTCTGCCCTTAACACCGCTCTAATACTTGCTAATCTTCCTTTTTGGGACAGTTTCAGCAGGAGCTTTTAGCTAAAATGTAATAAAGTTTTTTGCCATGCATCCATTTTTATGGTTATCATCCATTTCTGGCAAATGGGATTTTTATTTAGTGAATAATATGAAATTTCCTCTGTAGTGAGTCAAATGGATTTTTATTTAGTGAGTAATATAAAATTTCCTCTGTTGAGAGTCAATTTAACAGATTAAGTAAATAATCTCAGGAAGGTAGATAAAGCGAGTATGTGGGGATGGCAAAAATTGTGAATGTGACTCCAAACTCTGTCAAACACGTAACTGAATGATTCCTCCCAATTCGGCCTGCTTGACAGCCATGTAACATACTAACTTTTAAAAATCTTCTCCACCTGAATGATCTGGTGGATCATTAACACTTTGCATTAATACTGCCAGGACCAGAAAAATATTACCAAACGCTTTACATTTGGCAAAGCACAGCTACGTATCAGTGCTCCAAGGCTCCAATTTCTTCTGGGCATTGTCTTCTAAGCCCCATTGTTGTGTTTGCATTTCAGTTACACAAAATCTTAGGTCTCTTCTTCAAAGAGTGTTTCCCCGAAAATAAAACCGGGTCTTATATAAATTTTTGCTCCAAAAGATGCATTTTATTCATTTATTCATGTACATTTATTCAAATACAGTCATGTCTGGCTGTCAGTCTTAACTGGGGCTTATTTGGGGGTAGGACTTATGTTACGAGCACCCTGAAAATCATGCTAGGGCTCATTTTCCAGTTAGGTCTTATTTTCTGGGAAACACGGTACTGCTAAGTTCCTTGGTCCTACAGTAATGCACACAGAGCTAAAATGGAAATGATCTGAAAGACATATCTGAAAAATTTTGTCGTTAGGGAGTTAAAAACGTCTTTGACCTTTAAAAATGTTTCACTTTTCGTAAACATGTTTAGTACAACTTGAGTGTTATCAAAATGTACTTTCATTTTCTCTATATCTTTTATATTACCACTTATCTTTATCTCTCATCAAAGAACAGAGTTTTGCTGCCACAAAACCCAGATTACTTTTTCCCTTAAAGGAATACTTCCAGAGCAATATTATGTTGATTTCCTATCTGGATCAAAAATTAAAAGCTCCTACAGAGAATTCTCCTGGTACACTCAAAGGAAGAGAGAAGACAGGGAGAGGGAGAGAGAAGGAATGAGTAGATCCACAGAATAGCATCACCAAATATGAAGGAAAACACAAAATAAAAATGCACAAATTGCAATTTGAGCTGAAGAGAGGATTCCAAAATCCAATATATTTTTAGACTCAGAAAAATTGAGAAATTAGCCCTGACCTTTCCTTTCAGATTAAGCAGAACGTTATTTAGATTTTTACTAATACAGATACTTCCAACACTGACACTTGGAGTGTGAATTTATTTGATCAGAGCTACAAAGAGCAAGTTGAGGAGACCTGGGTTCCCTGGAGTGCTATGAGGAATTTATCCAGGTTTATAAATTACTTTTGTAACCCAAACGTTTGCAGCCTGGATATTCCACAGTCATCTAGCCTTCTTGTGACATCCCTGTATCATTTTTGGAAACTGCCTTCAGTCCCCCCACACACACAGAGTGGGAAGACCAGTGGTCCTCTCAAGAATTGGGAAGATGTCCCGGGCCTTATATGACCATGGTCTCCTCTCACTCCAACTTCCCACTGTGACTCTTCTCTGTGCACAGTGACTTTAGCATGGATCACAGCTCTATTTCTTTCGTTTTGATTCCCCACAGCACCACCTACACGAGGCTGCTACAGGTAGCAATTCTACTAAAGTATATAACAGTAGGGAAGGAGTGGTTCATGACAGCCTGGCAAACAACTAAGATGGGATATTGTGCTTCGTCTTCACAGGAAATCCTTGTTGTCCAACATTCTTCCTTTGACATCCAGGCATCCTGTGATGTTCCCAATTTCTTTTCACATCTCCCCCTTTCTGAGCATGTCCATGCTTGTCCTCCCCTTTCTCCCAAGGGGCCAGTGAAAACTCAAAATCGTTCCTTCATTATACAGAGTATTTCAGCTCTTTCAGTGAGGCTTCTCCTTCTGGACCTTACGAGGAAGGTATTGCCATTCACACCCATGGAGGTGATTGTCTAAACCAGACATGTATACCTGAACAGAGCATTGGCTCCATTCTTATCAATTATGCCACGCCCTGGGATGTGGCCCTGAATGCCTCTGAATTCATGTGGCATCCATGCTCATTCCTAGCAGTTGAAAAGTCCTCATATCCGCCCACGTGCACACTAAAGGGCTTCCACCTCTGAAGTAACATCCATCTTCTTTCTTTTCCTCAGATCGCCCAGGGCTCGCCTGCGTTGAGAGAATAGAAAAATATCAAGATAGTTTCCTGCTGGCCTTTGAACACTATATCAATTACCGAAAACACCACGTGACACACTTTTGGCCAAAACTCCTGATGAAGGTGACAGACCTGAGGATGATTGGAGCCTGTCATGCCAGCCGCTTCCTGCACATGAAGGTGGAATGCCCCACGGAACTCTTCCCCCCATTGTTCTTGGAAGTGTTTGAGGATTAGACTGACTGACTTCATTCTCATAATTCCTACAGCACTACTGGGTGTCATTTCATTCCATTGCCTAGCTCCTTTTTGTTTGTTCCTTTGTTTCTTTGTGTTGGGAGGGATTGTTTGGGGGTAAAGGGAGGTAGTCCTTGGCATAGACATGGATGAAATTTCCCCTTGAATGCGGGTACTTGTAACTATTGCATTTTGTTCTCCAGTCCTTTGATGTGAATGCTTTGAAGGTTTTACAGCTATGGAGGTGGGATGGGGACTATCATTCATTCACCAGCACCAAGCCATCACCAGCTCCCATCTGTCCCTGGTCAGAGACTCGAGCAAGCACAATGGCACAGCAGAAGACTAAAGAATCCTCAAAACCAAGATAACACGGTCATCTTGAGCCAGTCCTCATTTTTGCAGGGCTCAGGTTAGCAGGGCACAGACCATCTTTGGTTAGATGTGGCTTTCAGCTTTCTAAGGAAAGGTCTGAACAGATTTTTATTTATTCTAAAGCATGCTGTTTTCAGCACTCTTCAATTCTGTCCTAGCAGCATAACTTGGAATGTACAGGAATACTTGTTCCCAAGGAAATCAGCTATCCTTTTACTGTAATTTTTATAATTTTATGATTTAATTCAAGTTCTACAAGGGTGTCACTCAAAGATGTGCAGGTATTTGACTGAGGCCAACAAGGAACCGGTTGAGGCCAACCGTGAGCCCAAAGAAATTAGAAATCTTCATCAATGTCAGTGACTCAAAAGTTTCCAAAAATTCACATAGCATTACCTCATAGTAGGAAGGCTTCTTTACAGTTTAGGCTCGGAGAAAATTACCACATAAATTAAAACTATTTACAGAATGTTGTCACTTTTCAATGACATCTGATCCATCATCTCCCAAACTCCCGAAGTTATTTATCCTGATTGCATCTTTGCTGAGCTGACAGCAGATTTCCCTATGGATTAAATCTTCTCATCACGGAGAGATAACAAGCTGAAATTTGAGTCTTGTTCCCGAGGAACTCTAAGAAGAGATTATTAGTGCGGTTACCTTCTAAGTTGAAGAGAGCACAGTGACAGTGACCTGAGAGCCCCTTTCATGTACTGATGATGTGGGGATGCTTTCTTCCAGTCTTGCATCCTCGAGCTCTTTGCTCTGCTCACAAATGTTTCCTAGACCCCTTTTCCCTCTGACTCTAGGCTTGACTATCACTAAACAAAGACTGGTCCAGCCTCTGATCCTCTCTCCCTCGTGTAGCATTGCCCTCACAAATAGTCAACAGAAAACGCCTGCAGACCATGTACATGAACCCTCAGTCACCTTTCTGGCCCAACCCACCTCCCCAATGACAAACACTGGTGTTGCTTGTACCCAGAAAACAAATGATGATGCCTCATGGCTTCAATGTCAGAAAATGGGCAAAGAATGTACCCATGCAATTGAATGTATCTCATTCTTCACTGGCATAGTAGATATATACTATTCCTTTGCCTGCCTTGTACTGCCTTATCCTGGAAATACTGGGGAAAATAAGCCATATCAGTGAGATTTACCTAAAAACAAAAGAATGAAAGTCACTGTGAAAACCAAGTGGGCTAATTTTTTTAACTGGCCCAAAAGTCAGAGTGCCTGAGTTCTAGTTTGTGCTCTGTGAACTGGTAGATTTGTGACCTTGGGTCTTGGTTTTCACACCTTGGGTCTTGGTGAATGAGTCATGAGCTCCAAAATTCTTCCCATGCTTATTATTTTACTAATTTCAGAGCCAGGGAGGGAGGGGAGGTTCTGTTTCTTTTTATTGTTTCTTTCATATTCAAATTTCTAGCTTTATTAGACAAAAATTGTGACCCTCTTAATAGTTACGGAAAGTATAGTTGGTATGGATTCAAACTAAGAATTTGACACGCTACTCATCAACTATTTAGAGAAAGACAGAATGGCCTCGGAAAAAGGAGAGGAACAGCATTGAAAACCCCAAGTGTGACTGAAAATAATCTGAGGGGAAAAGTATATGTTTAATGCACTAAAGCAATTATAGTGGCTTCCGGGGAAAAGGAAACAAGAACATCACTATGGAACTTGCTACCCATAGGAAAGAAGTAGGCGAAGAGATTAAAATTTAAACATGAAGTTCCTGGGCAGATCGCTGTTTTTTACTTTAACTACTATCTATTTTGTTTGGGGGGAGTTGGGGTTTTTTTTATTTGGTTTTTGTTTTTTTGGTGGGGTTTTTTTTTTTTTTTTTTTTTGGTTCTCTCTCTAGGCAGCCTCTAGCCAGTCTCCTTGAGTCCTTGTTTTGTTAACATCTCAGCTCCCCCTGTTGGCTCTCGTTGGAGAACTACTGTTTGAAACAACCACTTAGTCACCTTCTAGCTCCAGGGTAATTCTGAGAAGCTTTACGGGTGTGGGGCAAGTTTCCCCTCAGAAGGAAATGGGCAGGAAGCAAGCAAGCAGGGTACTAGAAGGAAGCAGACTCCTTGGGCATCAAACTTTCCCCAGAAGGTCTCCTCAATTTGTTTGACAGAGGTTCCCCAGTATCTTAGACACATCCAGATTCAAATATAAGTGCAGAGCCTGATGTAGAGTGAATTCAGAATGCTTTTGGGATTAGCCATGATTGGGCATTGGCCAAACGGTACAGTATATCTACAGTAATCCAGCCAGCTCCAAGTAAATTTATGTCTGATCTTCAGCTTCTTAAACGACTGCTTTAAGCAGGCAAACCACTGATCTAAAAATTTTGTTGAAGGCTGAATACCTTATGCTGAGGAGGACAAGCCTTAAAGTACTTCAGGTTGAAAGAAAAAGCTATAAGGACTCAAAGGATCATGACCCTGGTGGTCAACGTGACTCATTTCTTCTGTAACTGATCAAAGTATTAACACTTAGTGCATCTCAAGACTCCATCTCATAAAACTTGATTAGGAGGGATTTGCTCTGGATTTTTTTTTTTAACATTTTTTTCTTATATTGTCCGGACTGTCAAATCAAGTATGGACCTAATTGAAACCCCTAACAGTGGGGAGACATCCCAGTAGAGGAGAACACGCCTGTACAACTGGGATTCTTATCTATAAATCACTTAACTTTTAGGGATGAGTGGTGTGTGTGTGTGTGTGTGTGTGTGTGTGTGTGTGTGTGCGCGCGCGCGCGCGCGTGCGCCCACCCGTAACCCTCAAGTGTACTTTGCTCTTCAATTTAGACATGCAGTATTTCCAGAAATAGTGAGAAAAGTAAGATCTTTTCTTCTTTATGATTCTGCTCAAAACACCATGTGCCACCTCAGAGCTTTTTCTAGTCAAATGAGCTTCTGTCCTCAATGATGCGCTTTTTGCCGTGTTGATGCCTCAGCCCAGTGATGTCCCCTCACCTGTGCCTGAGTGATACCTCTTCCACCTGCAGCACTGTCATCAGGGTGGACCACCAGGCTCGGCTCTGCTCCAGCATCGCCATTCTTGTGGCTCTTCCGTGAACAGGTGTGCAAGCCTTGGCCCCTCCTCAACACTAAGCACCCCCCAGACTCAGCCTCCATGGAACTGCTGAGCACCCTCAAAGCATGTCATTGTCAGTGATACATTTTTATTCTATGGAACTCTAACCTATTCGTGTCATATTGACCTTTTGCTGCATGAGTCATAAATTATGAAATCAGTCTTATGGTTTTTGAAATGTAGCCAGCATTTGTAAGGCTAAACCTTTTTCATAAATGGAATTTAAGTGAATAACCAAGCCACAGTTCCTCTCCAAAAGCAGAGTGCTTACAGACATTTGCATCTCTTTGCCCTTTCCAACGGCGATGGCATCAGGTTCTAAAATAAGCTCGTAATTTTTCCTGTTATTTTAATAATATGGAAATAGTAGCATAGTGTTTCTTTTGATAGTGATAGACTTTAATCCATATTTAAATTTTATAGAGAAGAAATTTTATTGTACTGTGATGTAGATATTTATTATCCAGGTAAGGATTTGCCCGGTGTGTATTTTTTACAATTGAAACATTTTACTTTAATCTTTAAAAAAAAAATACATTAAAAACATACACAAAAAAAGAAAAAAAACAGACTAAGGGAAAAAAGGTTTGGCCTTATCACAGAATTTTTACTGTGTTGTATAAATGTTTGCAAATGCAAAAAGTGTGCATTTCTAGTGTGTTTCCACATTAATTAATGCCACCTTCAAGAGCAATATCATGCAGGTAAAACACTGCTTGTGGCTTTCTGTTGCAGTTAAAGCTGACCCACCTTTTGCACAAGACAATCAAATATCAATCTGTCCTTCTCAGGATACAGATAATACTCAAGTAAGTTAAGGAGCACAATGTAAGACAAAAGAAAACTCTTTATTTAATTACACATGTATTATTGATAGAAAAGATACCAGGGCATGAATGAGCTGACATGACCCCGCTGTTCTTTTGGTTTTCCTAATTAATTTGGCATTTTCATTTGATTATAGAGCCAAATTAGATCTGTATGTTTTCTTCACAGGAAACACTTTCCCCGCCCCCCACAATGTTTTCATGCCCTGAGAATCATGAAAATACTACCGAATAGGAAAAGATTTACAGTCATCAGAAGACCTGTGTTTTGCAAACAGTGTTGTGATATTGCTAGATTGGTAATATTTTTTTTCAGCCTAAAACTCTGTTGAAATCTGTGATCAAAATGTTTTAAACTATCCAAAAAGAAAATTTGTATATTTGGGAAAAATGGATTTTTACATAGCTTTTGTATGCAGATATTAAATTGTAATTATAAATATAGTGGGCATAGATAAACTCATAAGCTTCAATTCTAAAAAAGGAAAAAAAAAAAGAAAGAAAAAGCTTATAACGGATATACTTTCCTGTCTCTTTCTTTAAATATTATTATTTTCTAAATAGGCACAGGATTGCCTGCTCTTCTTATCTCAGCTGCTTCCAAAGAGAGGGAAACAGGGATGTAAGGGAGGTTTTTGTGTGTGTGTGTTTTTCATAAACATCTAGTGGAATAAGCAAATTTTCTTGGGAGAAGGGCATGGGGGGAGGGGGAAGAGAGAAATAAAAGGCTAATGGGGGTTTACCTTTTTGGAAGGGGCCACAGAGGTAGAGTGAGGGGGGACGAGTTCAGTTGTTGAGCTTAAAGATTATATTCATCTTCTTATCTCAAAATGTTTCAGAATATTATTAATGGAATTTTACTAATATCAGTTATCCACATACATCTCAATCCCCGGTGCCCTGAACACATTTTAGTACTCTTTCTACAAAATGATAAGTCAAACTGGCTTAAGCATAAAGGGAATTTATTGACTGTAATATCTGGAAAGTCCAAGGGTAAGGTAGCTTCAGGCATGACTGTTCACTCAGTATTGCTAGGAGGTGCCTCTTTTTATCTTTCTTTGTAGATTTTCCTCTGTAGAAATTTCCTTCATGTAGACTTCATGCTCATATAGCCTTTTACCTATGGTGGCCCTCCATAGCTCTTAAGATTAGCATTACAGCTCAAAGACAATGGAAAGAAAATTTCTTTTCCCCAACAGTTCTAGTGAGAATCAGGGGCCTAATCTTCGTTGGCCCAAATTGAGTCATGTGCCCATTCCTGAGCCAATCACTGGGCTGAGGAGGACAGCTATCCTAATTAGCTCTGAAATTCATCCTCTGAAATCCTGGAACTGGGTGGAAAAAGAGGGATAATCAGCCCCATCTAAACTAAAGACTAAGAGTTGGGGCACAAACGAGCCTTCAAAGAAAATTCTAAGTCTTGCTACTATAAGAAGTGGGGAGGAACAACAAGCAAGCAAAAACAACATATGTTCACGCCAAAAGTTAAATCTGAAAGCACATCCATTTTCAGTACAGCAACGGAGTCTCCTTTACACAGGAAGCTCAGCACGATTTATTTGGCCAGGACACAAATCAAATAAACACTTTCCAGAGCGAGTGTCTGATTACATCCTACCTGGCTCATGAAAGAGGCCAGTCCAGGTAAGATGGAGCAAACCTTTATTTCCTTGGACTAGATCAGTTACAAGCACTATTTTCTGAGTCCTCCCATCCCTGTTCAAAAGACTATAACTTTTATATTTATCTCTTTTCTACATTATGTACCTCTCAACTCTACCCTAATGAATACATGTCCCTCCCCCAAGAAATTACTGTATTCATTTTCTACTGGAGAGCTTTTTACCTATGTATTCCAGCTAGGTATAGTTCTTAACCCCTTTACACAGGCAAAGCCAATCCTAAAACTAATGTGATATCTCAGCGTTTGATTTGGGTCTTGGAGCTGGTGTCATGTCACAAACCTGAACAATTCTAATAATCTAGAATGAAGAAGAGAGAGGACAAAGTTAGTTGACTTCTCCACCTCTAGATGACACCTCACCTTGGTTTCATATTTAGCTACTCAAGGCACTTAAGCTCTATAAATAAGTGCAATTGTCATTAGGTTCAAATACACAAGTTCTGACACATTCAATATTGTTCAAATCAAATAAAAACTACTACTACAGAAATGAAGAGTGTTACAGATACCCTTAGAGTGTATATCTTTAGGATTCATGGGCTACTTGACAAAAATGTTCCGTGTTATACTCTGAAAGATAGAACCCATTTACACCATATACTGATGAGGTCGTAAATGAAGTCTGTATCAGTAAAATGCTATTGCCGGCATGTTATATTAAAATGAGAAGAGAGCTGTCTTAGCCTGGGTTTCCCCAAAAGCAGAGCTTATATGCAACAGTTTTATTAGTGATAGTAGCCCCCAAGGAAACAAGAGTGGAGGAGAAAGAGAATGAGGCAGAAGAGGAAAGAGAGTAAACACAAGGATGCATTGCTGACCTGGCCACACTGAACACAACCGAGTACTCAGTTGTACACGACCATCTTTTAAAAAGCCAGATGGGGGGGGCCGGCCGAGTGGCGCAATGGTTAAAAACTGGCTTGGGACGCCAGAGGGCTGCGGTTCAGATCCCACATATGAGGGCCAGTGACACTGCCCTCTACAGCTAAGATGCTGAACAACAGCTCAACCTGGAGCTGGGCTGCCGTGAGTCG